>NW_028300963.1:2547500-2710000 GCF_049000335.1 Polistes dominula
GTCTGTAAAAATGTGAACACAAAATAAAACAAGAATTATAAAAAAGTAACATTTAATTGAACAAATATAGAAAGTAATGTCAAGTTTAAAATACGTGAAACTTTGTTTAATAAAGATAAGCATTCGAATTAAAGTAAATTAAACTAATATGTATATTACATACATGCATCCATCGCACATCACACATATTGAAAATAATGAAAGTAAAAATAAATAAATAGATAAGTGATAAATAAATTACACTTATAGAATGAAGATAGAGAAAAGGTTGGTGACGATCAAAAGTGTTAACAAAAAGATATTAATAAGAAAAAAAATGAGTAAGAGAGAAAGAGTGATAAGTAATAAGATAGTTTCCAAGAATAATTTAATATATGTATGTGTGTTGTTAGTATATATGTCCTGTCATTGGAAATAATGAAAGTAGAAAATGATGTTTATTAAATTAGATCAAAATGATACTATCTCGATATGTTACGTATGATAACCTGTAAAAAATTCAGAAAGAATGAGAGAGAGAGAGAGAGAGAAAGTGGAATAGGAAATAAATAAAAAAATAAATAAAATAGATATATATATATATAAAACAAATAAAAAATACAAATAAAAAATACAAATAAAATAGTAAATAAAAATAATTATTATTAAAATAAAATCAAAGCTTTCTCTCTTACTATCATCCGTTGTTATAGGTAATAAATAAAAAAAAAATAAAAAAAAAAGTAGAGATATATAAAAAAAAAAAAATACAAATAAAAAATACAAATAAAATAATAAAAAAAAAAAATAATAATTATTAAAATAAAATCAAAGCTTTCTCTCTTACTATCATCCGTTGTTATAAGTAATAAATAAAAAAAATAAAAAAAAAGTACAGATAATATAAATAAAATAATAATTATTAAAATAAGATCAAATCTCGTACTATCATCCGTTGCTATTAATAAAAAAAAAAGTAATGAAAGAAAAATAAAGAAAAAAATAGAACAAATAGACAGACAGATAAAGATTGATTGATACGAACATATATATATATATATATATATATATAGATAGATATAAAAATGAATTTGATATGTAAAAAAAAAAAAAAAAATAAAAATACGCGTAAAAAATTATACAAGTTGTCCATTGAGTACACGAGAAACTACGTTTTCTCGGACTACGTTATCGTTTGAAAATCTCGAATGACGTAGAAATCGATAACAACGATTCAAGAACGACTCGTCTATATCTCTCTCTCTCCCTCTCACTCCCTCTCTTTCTCTTTCTCTTTCTCTCTCTCTTTCTCTCTCTTTCATTTCTATCGTCGTGCGAAACTCATGCATTTTAACGATCATTTTGAAATGGTAATATACCTGGTGCCATTTCGATCGTTCGACAAAACCGATCGATTCTATACTGTATAATTTCATGGCTCGTATGTTTCTCTCTTCTCTCTCTCTCTGTCTCTCTGTCTCTCTCTCTGTCTCTCTGTCTCTCTCTTTTATAGTACATGTTTCCCTAGAGACATAGAAAATAGAATGAGAGATAGAGAAAAAGAGAAAGAGAGAGAGAGAGGGACAATTTTGTAAATCATTCAACACTTAAATATGTTACATGAAAAATCGTCAAATATAAATATAATATAATATTATTATCTTTTTCGTATTACATTTAATTCAAATGTATCTTTACATTTATTTTGTTAATTTAAAAAAAAAAAAAAAAAAAAAAGAAAAGTAATTATTTTATTTAACTGAACTCCACAAAAAAAACCAAAAAACTAAATTGTATTTAGATATTATCATAATATTATTTCACTAATATTTATTAATAAAAAAATATTACATTTTATATTATTAATATTTCTAATATTATATATATTTTAAATAATATATTTTTAAATTGATAATATTATATTTCAAATTATACTCGAATTAAAAAAAATATATATAATTTAAATCAATGCAATATTATATCATTTGTAATTGTACATAATTATTAATATATATATATATATATATATATATATATATATATATTTATACAATAATACAATAATAATAATAATATTAATAATAATAATAATAATGCTCGGATTAAAAAATTGAAATAATAAAAAATAAAAGCATTAAAGAAAAAAATTAATTACACTAAATATAATATTAATAGAACAAACACGAATCTAAAAAAAAAAAAAACAGAAAGAGGAAGTACATTCCTAGAATAATTTTCTATAAGGATTGTTAAACATTAAAAAAGAAATAATGGGATAAATGATGGGAAAGGTAGGAGTGGGTGGTGAGGGGAGTGAATATGAAGTGAACGGTCATGAATGGCTGAGATTTCCATAATCGTAAAAGAAGAGAAGCTATAAACTCTCATAGTAATTGTTTTTCCTCATCGATGAAACAATGAAAGACGTACGTGGTGGCTTTGCTATCATCGATCGATTCAAGATATTTCAGTCAGTATATATCGTATTTTCACATAAAACGCACGTGACATTAATGGTAATAAAACCACCACCATAACCACCACGATAACAACCAAGAAAAACAACAACAACAACAACAACTACGACAAAGACAAAGACACTACTATGATTATAACTATTTAATCTATGGCTATGATTATGACAAGGACGTTGAAAAGATATATGGATAACATACTATAAATAGTTGACCCAGATTCTATTGCTATTATGGTTGGATTGTAAAGTGATTTATTTTGCTTTTTATATTTTATTAGATTTTTTTTTTTTAAATTTTCTTTTTTTTTTTTTTTTTTTTATTAAGGAGTTATGGGTTTAATATTTTATGTGATAGAATGATAAGCTTGTTGAATATATATATATAATTTTGTTTTAATATAATAATATTATATATGTAATACTTATAGTTAATATATAAATAATTTAATATAAAATATAATAAAATAAAATAGTATAAAATAAAACAATATAAATTAAAATAATATAAAATATTATAATATAAAATAAAAAATAATATTCTAATATAAAATATTATAAAATAAAAATAATATAATATGATAATAGTTATATATAATATTATAGTTATATATATATATATATAATATTTTATATATAATAGAAATTATATTTTTTTATTACAAGATAAAATAATATTTATATATAAGTAGTGTCACACACACACACACATGTGATTTTGTTATCTCGAAAATTGTGAGGACCATTTTCTACGATACAACGAATAAAGTTTCTTTTATATTATTATTATTATTATTATTATTATTATTTATATTATTATTATTGTTCTCGTTTAAATAGTTTTTTATAATTAATGTGAAAATTCTCGCGTGCCGTTATATTATTTTTAATTACAAACAGTTTCTTACAAAAACTAGATGGTAACAAGTATTATATATACCATATATATACAGCAGACACATACATCACCATTTTCTCGTAAGTAGAACGAACGGATTTTCCAAGAGCGAGATAGACGAAAAAAAAAAAAATAACCCAGACGTCTACTATCATTCTATCTTTCTCTTTTACTTCGTATATTACAAGACGTTTAATTAAACGTCGTTAGACTAAATGATTTACTTCGTTGCTTGAGATTCAAGAAAAAGAAAGATAGAAGAAGAACATGAAAGAATAAGAAAGAGGAAGGAAAAAGATAAAAAAAAAAAAGATTTTCTCATTAAAGAATCATAGTACCAGACATAGATAATAATATTCTTGTTAGTATAAATATATATGAGGATTTATTAATTTTAAATCATTCAAATTGTTCAACTAATTTGTTCGTGATCTTTCTCTTTATGGTAGGTAATAAAAAAATATTAAAATGAGAGAAAGAGAGAAAGAGACAAGGAGAGAAAGAGAGAAAGAAAGAGAGAGAGAGAGAGAGAGGAAGGGAAAGAGTTAAAAAGGAAATGCAAGTTATCGAATTGAGAAGGAGAATACTGTGCAACAACACAACACAACACAACCCTAACCGGAAACCGTTGACCATGCAGCATTTAAATAATGACATCCCACCGATCATCTATGTTTTATTATTATTGTTATTGTTATTACAATGGGTCTTACAAACAACGATCATTATGACATTAATATTAATGTATGTTTTATCTTACTTATATGATACACTCAACTCACTGTCTATATATATATATATATATATATATATATATATATGTATGTATGGTTTTATTTCTTAGATATTATATTATATATGAGTGATTGAAAAATAAGAAGTAAAAATAAAATATTTTTCTATAAGAAATGTATTATCAAACATATATTTCATTTTTGTTGTTGTTGTTTTTTTTTTTTTTTTTTAAATAAAATAAGAAAGTTTGAAATAAAATTACTCAGTAGTAGTACACTTGTTTATTATAATATAAATTATTATTAAATATCAAAAAAAAAAAAAAATTAAGAGAATCAAAAGATAATCATACATTTTCCTAATCATTTCCACGAATTATCTTAATTATTATTTATTATAATATAGTAATATTTGAAAAAAAACAATGTCATTAAATATGAATTTATTAAAATAATTTCGCTACATTTGAAAGAAACGTAAATAGATGAAAAATCTGAACGTACGAGAATACTTGGACAAATTTTTCCAACGTAGAGAACTCCAGGTCTCTTACCTACTCGTAGAAGAAAATATGAAAGAGAAAAAAAAGAAAAAGAAAAAAAAAAGTAGACAGACTATTCTTCACATGTGCACCTTGCACAACTCATTTTCCCTACGACTCACAGTAGCCGTAGGACTTGATATGAAAGCAGAGAATCGTAGTGTCTAGTGGAGCACCCAGTATATTTGTTATACTCATACACATACACATATATCCTACCAACCCTTAACACACCAACTAATACATACATATTCTACATACATGCATACATACTTACGGGCTTCGTCGTTCAAGTATAAATAGACGTTTCTCGTGGAGTTCATGACGTATAGTCGCCGAAGGAGAGTGCAAAAAGAAAAAGAGAGAAAGAGAAAGAGAACAAGAGAGAAAGAGAGAGAGAGAAAGAGAGAGAGAGAGAGAGAGAAAGAAAGAAAGAGAAAGACCCACGAGGTCTGCCCCCTCAACGAAAACAACACACGCATATATATATATATATATATAGATATCTATATATGTATGATAGAACTCTTTCACGCATGGAAAATAAAAAAAAAGGAAAGGTTAAACGATAGAAAAAGTAAGAGAGAAAGAAAAAGAAAGAAAAAAAGAGAGAGAGAGAGAGAGAAAGAAAGAAGGTGAGAAGGACAAAATAAAAAAGAATAGAAGATTAAAAAATATAAATAAATAAATAAATAAATAAAGAATAAATAAATATATATACAAAGAGATAAAGATAAAGATAAAGATAAATAAATAAATAAATAAATAAATATATATGTATATAATAAGAAGAAAGAGAGATGGAAGGGATGTCTACGAGTAAACTGTACACATATACTATAACATTGTAAAAGTGTATGTGTATGTGTGTGTGTGTTGTGTGTTGTGTGTATGGCCGGAAGAGAACACACATAAGGAAGATTCTCCACGTATTCTTTTCTTTTTCTATCTCTTTCTATCTTCTTCTTCTTCTTCTTCTTCTTTTATATTTTGTCTCATTCTTTTTTTGTGACGAGGAAGACGACACCGACGTCTTTGGTGTTTCTTGGTCTTGGTCTTGGTCTTGGTCTTGGTCTCGGTCTTGGTCTTGAGCTTCTTCAGACTCGAATGGGGGAAAAATCCTCCTGGTTGCCTTTGAAAACCTTCACTCGTATCATCGTCAACACACGATGAACGTGCTTCTTCTCACGTATTCTTTTTTACCTTTATATATTCTCACATATGTGTATATATATATATATAGAGAGAGAGAGAGAGAAAGAGAGAAGAGTGTGTGTGTGTATGTATTTATGAATATATACGCGTTTTTCTTTCAACGATGTTTAAAAAGATATTCGTGCAAGGTTTTATTATTTTTTTTTTTTAATTTGAAAGGGTTGAATGCATATATGTATACGACAAGTGGGTTATGTATATATGTATGTATGTATGCATGCATGTATGTATTTGTGTGTTCTTTGAAATATATATATATGTATATATAATATAAATGTTTTAAATTTGAATGTGTGTGTTTGTGTGTGTGTATCTTTATGTGTAATTTTTCTTTTAATCTTTTAACACGGTAGTTAAGTTTTATATGATTTAATAATTTATTACGTTTATGAGACTTTCATTGTATATTTATAATAAAAATAAATATATGTATATAAGTGGACTTTCTATATATATTTTTTTTTCTTTTTATTCT
Source organism: Polistes dominula (assembly GCF_049000335.1). Lineage (NCBI taxonomy): Eukaryota > Metazoa > Arthropoda > Insecta > Hymenoptera > Vespidae > Polistes > Polistes dominula. The sequence continues at coordinate 2,553,817 of NW_028300963.1, forward strand.
TTCATTTCAAATGTAATTTTATATAATTTTATTTTATAATAATTGTATTACGAATTATTTGATGATTTTTTTTTTATTCTTCAGAATAATTGAACGATATAAGAAAGTTTAATATTCATATTATTGTAGATTTGTTATTTAATTAAAATTGCGTTAGTTTTAATGATACTAATAATATTAAAAGAATATGAGAAAATAATTATATGATATAATGTAATACTATAATAAATAATTAAAATTGGTTTTTTTTTTACCAATTTCCTTTTCTATTATTTTTCAATCTAACAAAATGATCTTCTCGAAATTAAATTTAGAACATAATTAAAATATTTCATCTTTCGTGAATACAACTTTAACCAATTATAATAACTAATTATATATTGTTTTATTCATTTAATATCCACTTAATGCAAAACTGTAAATATTCACAATAATAACGGTTTCTCAATTCAATTTAATCTCTCACCTCAAGAAATTAAACATATACATATATACATATATATATACGTAATTATAATTTGAATAAATAATTTCAAATAAAACTACTAATCAATATAAAATATCTATCGTGTTTAAAAAGATTCATAACAGACGTAGTTACGAGTAAATCACTGAAATTGGAAAGAGTAGTAAGTAAATAAAAGAAAATACCAATTTCCTAGAACGATCTCGACTATTCGCTAACGTGCACTCGCCATTTCCAATTTCCTGCGGGCGTTATATCTCAACACATAGTACATACATATACATACATATACATGTATTCGTGTTTCTCTTTATGTGCAATAGTCAAGAAATTTTCATAAATATTAAAATAATCAAAAAAAAAAAAAAAGACGTACAGAAATACGTACGGTAAATTATATCATATTTACATAATAGTATCAATGAATTATTATTTAATATTATTATTATATAAATTATATTATATAATTATTTTGTATATAATATTATTTTATGTTATATTTATTAATATATATATATATGTTATGTATAATAATATATAAAATTATTATAATTAATATTAAATATTATATTATATATTAATATTATTATAATTAATATTAAAATTAATACTGTATATAATTATTTAATATTATTATTATATAAATTGTATAATTATTTTATATATAATAATATATTGTATATAATAATATTTTTGTATATTATAATTAATATTTAAATTAATAGTATATATATATATATAATTATTTAATATTATTATTATATAAATTGTATAATTATTTTATATATAATAATAATAATAATAATAATAATATTTTTATATATTATAATTAATATTTTAATTAATACTAGATATAATTATGTAATATATTATTATATAAATATTTTTTCAAATTATAAAATATGTATATAGAAAATATAGAATATATTTTAAACTGTAATGTTACTCTTTCAAATATAATTTACTTCTATTCAAATCAAAGCACTTTAATAAAATATTTTTCATTATTTATAATATGTTCACACGTAATTTCGAACAGACGTATTCTGAGACATCCTTTATATACACAGATATATCCAGTATATATATATATATATATATATATATATAGTTGCAATTATGTAATTACATAGAAGTACTTGCAAGGAACGTTAATTAAGTATCGTTGAAATTTCCGAAATGATTAGAAACGTCAAGAATAACACTTCCTGTTAACTGATTAGAAATCTTCTTTAATGCAAAAAAAAAATAAAAAAAAATGAAATACACAGGATTTGGAAACCAACGAATCAGAATCCAACAAAAGTGGGTTCAATGACCCTTCGAACAAACAAAAAATAGAAAGAAGGAAAGGGATGAAGAAAAAATATGTTTGATAGATTTGAAAGGACCTTAAAGGATCAAACTACGCAGTAAAAGAACTTTCTTCTAGAAAGGTTTACGAGGAACACAAAGAGAATCGAACACGAAGAGATCTGGCAACATGGGAAGAAACCTTTTTGAAGGGACAACATGGTCGACTGGTTGCAGCACGGTGGTACTCTAACATCAATGATGGCGGTGGATATGGTGGTGAATATGGTGGTAGTTATGGCGTTGGTCAGTGAGATGCCTTCTGTGTATGTCGTCATTCAACGATATCCCCACCCCCATCTTTAAAAAAAAAAAAGAAAAGAAAAGAAACATCTGTCGAGAAGTCGGAAACCTGCATAGACTTGTAATTCTCACGAAATTTTATCAATTTTTTTCTATCTCGAAACAATTTCTTTTTTTTTTTTTTTTTTTTTTTTTTTAAATCAAATTTAACAAATAATGAAAATTACATTCTGTGTTTAATCAAACAAATTCAGCTTTTTTTTTTTTTTTTAATAATAGAATATATTTATTAAACATATATATATATACCATGTATACCGAAAGGGAATCATTATTTTAAATTAAAAAAAAAAAAACATATATATATATATGTTTTTAAATAGGTAATATTTGTGTATTTCTTTATAGTTAAAATATATATTATATGTATACAAAAAATATCATATTATATTTATATTATACAAAAAAAATATTATGCTATATTTAAATTATAGAAAAAAATATTATACTATATTTATATTGTAGAAAAAAATATTATACTATATTTAAATTATAAAAAAAAAATATTATACTATATTTATATTATAAAAAAAAATATTATACTATACTTTAAAATAATAAAAAAATATTATATTATATTTAAATTATAAAAAAAAAATATTATATTATATTTATATTATAAAAAAAATATTATACTATATTTTAAAATAATAAAAAAATATTATATTATATTTAAATTATAAAAAAAAATATATTATATTATATTTATATTATAAAAAAAATATATTATAGTTATATTATAAAAAAAAAAATGGAAAGAAGTAAAGGACGTGTTAATTTGTTTAATTTTAATATTAAAAATATTTTATTTTCTTCTTTTTACCTTATTCTTTTTTATTCTATAATATTTAAAAAAAAAGAACATTGATGGTACTATCCAATCTAAGCAATCAGTTACGAAACGAAACCTGTTAGGAATAGTTAGCAATGGGTTTCGTGACAATGCTTTTCTACATAGTGAACGTGTCAGGAATTTGAACAATTTTTCACGCAAGACCATGAAATAATGAATAAAAGAAGATGAAACATCATGGAAAGCGATATGGGATAGCAGAAAGATGGAAAGGGAAACTGGATTAAATAATACACGAAAAACGAGAATGACCAATATGGATGGAAAAGAGAAAAATAGTTTTGTCCTTTTGTTATTCAAAATTTGGTCAGACATTCTCATGTTGAAGCTGAAGATTTCAACTCGATTTTCTTACTTTTACATCGACACGAGAAATTCACCATGTTTAAGAGAATGAAAAATACAAAGTTTTTGATCAAATAAAAAAAAAACATTTTAAACCTTCAATGTACGATGAATGAATGAAAATGATCAGAAAATACAAAGTGTTGTATATAAAAATAACAAATAACAAATAAAATAATGATATAATAATTCGATAGAATAAACCCATAGGAATTACTTTACAATAAAAAACAAAAAAAAAAAGAATAGTTAGATAGATGGACAAATAAGTTAAACAGACAAGCAGACAACTAGACAAATAGTAACATCAGAAAATAGTACTGAGAGTTTCACTGTATATTTCAGGATTCTTCTGACTTATTTTACCTATTTACTTTCACTAAGGACATTATTATTATGTTCTCCACATTGCCATTGTTTCCAGTCATGATTTTCTATAACACGAAATGACCGAGAAACATGATACACACACACACACACAACACAACAACAACAAAAATCTAAATGAAAAATCAGTCTACTGTGTATGATTATGATTATGCAGTATATAAATGTAAATGTAAATGTAAATGTGAATGTGAATGTTAAAATGAAAATGTGTGCGTATTTATTAGGTTTCTATGTATATGTGTCATATGTGTGTATGGTAGGACATAGAGTAGAGAGAAGGCTAAATGAAATTTTCACGCACAGCTGGCACCATCGTATTCGTTGATTTCGACCACTCGCTGGGAGAATCATCGAGGATCATGCTGGGGAAACTCCCCTAAGAGAAAATAGCCAGTGATGGTGAAGCTCTTTGTTCGACGATAGCAACCAAGCGACCGACCCAACGGTAAAGTCTGTTGCAATTGAACGTACCAAATCCCAGGGAATTACATACAAAAAGGGACACCTCTCTCTGTTTCTCTCTCTCTCTCTATCTGGTATTAAATGACGTCACTATTTTTTTTTTTTTTACTACTTTTTCGAAATGTGTTACTATAATAATAATATATTAGTAATATTTTATTTATTATTATAACTATAAATATATATATATATATATATATATTATTAGTATTTTATATAATTTATATCATTAGTAATATTATTAGTAAATAGTATATTACTTTATTATTAATAATAACAAATTAGTATAAGTAAAGTTAATTTCGTAATAATATAATAATAATTAGTTTAGTAAAAATTAGTATGAGTAATATAATAATAAGTAATGTTAATTTAGTAATAATATAATAATAATTAGTTTAGTAAAAATTAGTATGAGTAATATAATTAGTTTCCTAAATATACTACACTATATTCAAATAAAACATGCATGAAAATATAAAAGTGAACGAATAAAAATATTCAATGATTTGATGATATAATAAACTAAGTTTCTATAAGTACATATCATATACACACATGTATATATATATATATATATAAAGTAAGTTCATTACTATGCGTTAGTAGTAATCGTCGTTTGGTCGTGCAACGTCACTTTAATGTCAACGAATTAATACTTGAGACTGTTGAAAGAAACAACACACACACAATAGTTGTCCTTAAAGATAGTATTACCGAGTATCATCATCATCATCATCATCAACGTGTTGCTTCCGTTGTTTGTTAGCGTTAGAATCTTATTTGAATCTAATAATCTTCATTCGTATTCATTATTCGATCAATGCTATTTTTAAACGTGGGAAGAACAAGTAGAAAAAATCTTGGCCACCTTGTTGATTTTTAATGCAAAGCGGTTATTGTCGTTGTTTTTGTTTTGTTGTTGTATATATATATATTTAGGTATGTTAAGTATATTTAAGATAGGAAATATGTGTAGGTATAGTAATATAAATCTTACGCGACAGGAAGTCGCGTTTATAAGTTCGATCAGATTTCTCTGGTGGGTCAGAAGAAGAAGCGTGGGTGGTAGAAAGAAGTTAGAAGAAAATAGAGCGTCCCACTACCTACGTGTAAGGCCCCTCCTTATTTTCTGCTTTCACCCTGTACACGAATAGACTGGGACGAGCCTGTTCGTTCGTGTTTCATTGACTCGAGAACGCCATGTCTTTATAAAATAAAATAATATTCTACAGGATGTGTGTCAAAAGTTTTATAATTGTCAAATCAAATTGTCAAGGAAGAAAGTCAATAACTAATATTAGTAATAATATTAGTAATTTATATTTTTTTTAATTATATATGTATATATAGATTATTAGTATTTTATATTATTTATATTATTAATAATATTATTATTAATTTATGTTATTTTAGTTATATATATATATATGTATGTTTATGTTGTTTATATTTCACAAAACTTGTATTTTGTATATTTTATCATAATTTTTCTTACGCCACTAGTAAAGTTTATGATTAACTATATCAATACTTCAAAACCATTTTAAAATAAGGCCAAATAGATAAAACAAGTTATCAGTTATAACTTTACGCTTATCGGTGTCATTCATATTTTAAATATATATATATATAATAAAATTTGAAAGAGAGAAAACTATTATTAACCATTTAAGTTGAAAGAAAAAAAGAAAAAAAAAAAAAAAAAAAAGTACATGTAACGCACGTTGAAATGTTTTTTCATGACAAAGTCACCAACGACGACGTATCGTAAATGTCGGTAAACAGTTATGGCAAAAAATAAAAATGACGTACTCGGTCAATAGTCAATATAGCAATGAAATTGTTTATTTAATGTTAAACTTTCATATTACACAATTTTTATGTCCTTTGCAATACTATCGCTCCGTTACATAGCCGCCTACCGCACCGTTACATTGTTTTCAAATCACACCCATTATAAAGAAGTTTTTACTTCAAAAATTGCTAGAAAATAATGATGAAAGTTTTCGTTCTCACGTATAAGTAGAAATGTTATTTCGATAGGGAGTTTCTCGACTGGCTGTTTAGTATTTATCGATTAGGTATCGCGCAAACGTATCCCCCTTCTCTTCCTGTCACGTTTCGCCAACGATGGACCCCTCGCATGCCGAACGAAAAGAGATAAAGACAGAGACAGTGATATAAAGAGGGGGATGAAGAGGAGAACGAGAGAGAGAGAGAAAGAATTTCCCCAATCGACATAGCAACCTTCGTTCCATGCATTGTTTCAAGCAAAACGCGAGTTTCGGCTAACTCTATGTTCCTCCCTCCCTCTCCCCCTCTCCCTCCTCCTCCTCCTCCCCCCAATACACACCGATTTCTTTCCAAATACTCGCGAAGTTTAAAAGAATTTCATAGTCAAATTCAGGATTTCTCACGCGTACAATTTTACTACTACCACTACCATTTACCATTACTACTACTACTACCACTAGCAAGTAATTCACCCACCTACCATCACCACTACTATTACAAACCACCATCACCATTGGCAAACTACCACATTATATATATATATATATGTATTCACTACTACTACCATTTAACATTTACCATTACTACTATCACTACAACTACTACTATCATTTAATATTACTACTACCACTACCACTACTATTTGCCATTACTACTACTATTACCATTTAACATTACTGCTACCTCTAATACTAGCAAGTAAGCCACCCACTTACCACCACCACTGGCAAGTTACCACCTTCGCTGAACATATATATATATATATGTATTCAACGAACATGTATATGTTTCAACGTGTGTGCACCCACTCACACACACCACTAAAACCATCACCACTACCTAGGATGTATTCTCGAGGTTTTACGATCAACGATAAATTATCAAGCGAGTTTTATCTAAAAATAGAAATAAAGTGAGAGAAAGAGAGAGAGAGTATGGAATTAGAACGAGATAACTTCGTAAAACGGTTGGTCAAAATTCCGTAGCATGGGTCAAAAAAGTTCTTTCAAAGTTTCAAACGATATACACGTTTTATATTTTATTATTTTGTTATTGTTGTTGTTGTTGTTGTTTTTTTTTATTTGTTTCTTTCTTTCTTTTAAATTTTCCTTTTTTGTCTTTTTTACACCAAACAAGGTTTTCTAGTTTTAATTTTATATTAAATATTATACGAAATGTAAATGCGAATTCAAAATTAAATTTCAATTGGTGTAATATATTTTGTTTATCATTTAAAATACTTTTGAGAAGCATCCTTCTCTATCCCACTCTTTTACCTGATACCATATAAGTTTCATTATTTTATTAATAAATTTGTGATTTTCTATTTAAAATGTTAAATAATATTACAAATTTAAAACGATGCAATTATCTATAATATTTACTATTACTATTATTATTATTATTATTATCATTATAACTGGTTGAAAAAAAAAATATTCGAAAATATATGTTCAAAAAGGAATAAATAAAACTGGGTCTCTTTTACGTTTACAATAGTATAGTGCATCTTCTCTTTTTCTTTCAACAACGTAGAAAGAGTAGGAAGGTGTTAATATTCGTCATGATTTACCACGGTTTACCAGATTACTCTCCGACTTTTCTTTTCCTACCTCTTGTCTGCTCCTATTTCACGGTAACCGGTTTAAGAGAGATCGTATATGTCACATATATACACATACATACACGAAGAAACACATTAATGCAAAAATGATGAACGCATACACACGCATATTAGTATATTAGTATATAAATTGACGTATGCAAGAAGCAAAGTGTGTTCTCAATTTCAAAAAAAAAATAAAAATAAAAAAAAGATAAGAAAGATGATGACGAAGGGGGGTGGGTGGTGTGCGGGTTTCTTTCTGTCATTTTTTTTATTTTGTTTTAGTCTCCAATATCAATGACGTACGTTCTTATGCATTCATTTTATCAACGAGACATCACGAAAGGAAAAAAGAAAAGGTGTGACAAATGTTTATAAATCTAATCGAACGGAAAGTGAGAAAATTAATTAAATAAACAAAGAGACATATATATATACACACACAAACTATATATATATATACTTATGATTATAAAGAAGAAAAAAGGAAAATATATGAAAGTAATACGAATTGATAAGAAGACGATGTGTTACGTGAGAATTTCAATGATTTGTCTTGAATAAGTGTAAATATATATATATATATATATATAGCTAGTTCAAATGAAATTAAATATGTATTGAAAAATAAAAGATAAATAAGAACTAAAAATGTATGATAATTGAAAACGAGTTGTAGTATAATAAGTATTCTAATATAAGTAAAATATAGTACAGTAATAAAATAATTGTTAATTAATAGAAGAAAGTGTGTATTGATGTTTAAAAACACCAGATATATGAACGGAGTACTGTCCTCTTCGAAACTCACCTTCAAACTGAACACATTGACAACTATGAAAATTCTTATACTAAATATTGTTTATATGACTTTTCCGAAAGTCGCGCATGTGTGTAACGTGAATAATATTCCTAATAAAGAGAATTGAAGATTATAACGTTTTGATTTTAATCATTTCTGCGTTCTAATGGTAATTATTTTATTGCTCATGCGCAGTGATGACTACGTGAATTAAATTTTACTGCAGTATAAGTAGTGTGTGTTAGAATATTAAAATATACAATAATATATAAAATATATATTTATTTTAACTAAAAAAAACATTATTTATATATAATGGTACTATTAACAAATGTTCCGTGCTTTTAAACATTAATACAATTTTTTCCTATCGATTCATTAATAATTATTTTAATATTCTAATATATATTAAGATATATTAGATTAATATATATAAGTAAATATAATATATATAATAATTTTATATATTATATATATTATATCTATATATATATATATATATATATATATATATATATATATATATATCTTATTTATATTTATATATATATATATATATAGATATCTAATTAATATAGTAATAATCTAAGTAAGTAGTAATACTAAATAAGTAATAATCTAAATATCTAATATATATATATTAGATATTTATTAAATATTTCTTAAATTAATATAATAGTGTAAAAGTAATTTAACTTCAAAGATAAAATGGTTGACATTACTTTTTCATACGAAAAAAGTAAAAACGTGTGAATAAATAGATAAAACACAAAGTTGATTTTCAAATCGTAATTCAATATGTACGTTAAAAAAAAAAACCTAATAAAATAAAAAAAAAATATATAAATTAAAAAATAATACAAATGTATAAGGATGTGCGTTAAACGTGTAAATTTTGTCAACGTTTATTATTAACATCGCGAAAATAAAAATAAATTTGACGAATAAATAAGAAAATGTAATTGACGAATGAACGACGCGACGCGACGTGACGTGACGCGGAATGTGTGTAGAAAAAATGGAAAAAAAAGAAAAAAAAAACTTAATAATAAAAATAAAATATAAAAGAAGAAAAAAGAAAACAGAAATTGGAAGATAGGAAGAGAGATAGGGAATGAATAAATATAAAAGTTATGCGAATGGATAGGATGGAATTTACCAAGTGAATTTCGCGTGCAACTCGATTGCTGTTTCGGCTTTTATTGGACGGCAGCTGGCAAGGGCCAGATGTTATGTTCGTTAATGGATGCCAGTAATTTTTCTCTTTCTCTCTCTCTCTCTCTTTCTCTCTATCTCTCTCTCCCTCTTTCTCTTTTTACCAAAATTATATTCACTACTCTTTGAAAATCGATTTTTTTTTTCTTTCATGATATATAACATTATCGATCAAAAGCTATTACACCACTAGAAAGAAAATAAAAAAATAAGGAAATTATTTTCGTAAAAGCATTTTGAATATCAACATTGTTTTTTATTTTTTATTTTTTCTTCATTTTTTTTCATATACCATTACGAAAATAACGTAATATATATAGATAGATAGGTAGATAGATACATTTTACTGCTTCTCCGAAGGGTTACACTCCTTTTACAATTATATATATATTAATTATATATTACTTAATATATTTTAATAATATTATAATTAATATAAATATAAAATAAAATAATAATAAAAATAAAATAAAAATAAAATAAAAATAAAATATATTATAATATATTAATTATATATTAATTAATATATATTAATTATATATATACTTAATTTATAATATTATATATTATTAATTATATATAATATTATATTATTAATATATTTTTAATATTTAAATTTATTTTTAATTAATTATATAAAATTATATTATTAATTATATAATATATATATATATATATATATATATATATATATATATATATAATAATATGGTTATTTGATTTTATACGTAAAATATTTGTAAAAAAAAAAAACTTATTAATACTATCGTACAAAAATACTATCATAGTATTTGTTTAATCTTTTACATCATTATCATTATTATTATCATTATTTTTTTTTTTTAAATTATTCGAAGAACCAACAAAGAAATAAAAAAGAGAGAGAGAGAGAGAGAGAAAGAGGCTCATTTTATTGTTAATAAAAAGGGGATAAAGGTTACGACGAAAAGGGAGAAAGAAGGCTTGATAGATCAACTCGAAACAGTGACGAGACACACAGGATGTTGTTTGAGAAGGGAGACAAAAAAAAAATAAAATAAAATAAAAAGGAGTACCGGGAATGAGTAGAAGGGGGAGGGAAGGGGATGAGGGGTTCGAGAGGAAAAAAGAATTAAACATAAAAAAAGCAGGAGAGTGCAGAGACAGCTGGTTCCTACCTCCCTTCCTTTCCCTTTTCCCTTCACCCCTCCCCCCTCCCTTTTATATCCTTCTCTCTCTCTCTCTCTCTCTCTCTCTCTTTTTTGTTCATCCCCCTCATCCCCCCTTTTTCAAGCAACGCAATATATTCCACATGACGAATTAATGTGTGCATGCGTGCACGCGTGCATGCCGTGCTTGTACAAAGCATATCCTGGGATATGCGGTTGTTGGTTGGATCCCACATGCGTGACGCTTCGTAGGATGATTTTAGTAGTAGTAGTAGTAGTAGTAATAGTAATAGTAGTAGTAGTAATGGTAATATACTACGATTGATACGCATGCGGGACAAAAGAGAAAAATTGACCGAGTTTTCTCATTCGATATTTTTTTCTTTTTTTCCCCCTATTACAAAGAAAATTTTGTTATTATTCGATTACTCTTAGTGATGTTTTATTTATTTTTTAATGTAATTTATTTAACTGTAGGTAATTGATTTTATTTTTTATTACTTTTTCATGTTACACACAGAGTAACAATTATCTGGAGAAGCAATTTTTGTTTTTATCCATTTTATTGTACGATATTGATAAATCTTTTTTTTTTTTTTTGGATTGTACATTTGATTAAAGTTATATTGTATTTTATTAAAATTTAATTTGTTATTAATTGCAAGTGATAAAAAAAAATAAAATAAATGTATTATATTTATAAATTTGACAACGTACAAAATAGGATACTTGTTTTTAATTATTTCTTTTTTTTTAAATTATACGATATATAAAATTTTAGTTTCTAATACTCAAAAATCTTCAGATTTATTTTATGATTTATTTCACGATTTATTTGTTATGTTACAATCTTTCTAAAATATATTCGTGTAATTTAATATAACGTTTATTATTTTTTTAACAAAAAATTCACTTATTTTATATTTTCGTATGAAAATTTGATAAAAAAAAAAAAAAAAAAAAAGAAAGAATGGATAATAGGAATCGTTCATCAGCCGTGATAAGATATACATATATATAAATTTATTTTGTAACTTTTACAATACCTAATAATAATTATGTAATATTGGTATGAAAATATCTCTCTACGTCAAAGAAGAAATAAACATAATCAATTCTACGTAACTTGAATAACAATTTTATAAATTATATTTAAAAAAAAAAAAAAAAACACCAAAAAAAGAAAAAATATCAAGAAACTACGTTAATTATTCTCAAACAAATAAAAAATTATTCTCCAAACGATAAGATACTTACAATATATCGATCATTTTATTTTATTAACCTTATAATATAGATAAGAAAATAAAAAAAAAATGAAAATAATTTCAACAAAAATATGATAATAATTTAATCAACAGTGGGAGGAAAGGGAAAACAGGGGACAGGGGTGAAAAAGAAGAACGCGAGTTAGCACATGTTGAAGTAACAAAAATAATTCCCCAACTTTTCAACTTTACACATATACAAGAATGTACTTCAATTCCAAAAATTACTCTGCCTTAACAACGATAATTATTATTGCAGCTGATAAGATATATTTCAAACATTTTGAAAAATCATTTGATCATCCACGCGTATCTACAAACATGTGTGTGTGTGTGTGTGTGTGTGTGTGTGTGTATATAATACTGTACAACAAGCTGTTGTGTAAGAAGAAATGTAGGTCAAAAGTTTTGGCACTTTATAACGTAAACGTAGAACACGCGTAAACACAACACGCATATATATATATGTACACGTACGAATGTAAAATAGATGTATCTATATATGCCTGTATGTATATTTGTATGTATGTATTAAAGAAAGAATTTAGGAAAATTTATAATATATATTTTTAATAAATATTTTATAATATATATTTTTTATTTTTATTAATTAAATTTATATATATATATATAGTTTATTAATAATATTATTTTTTTAAATATAAATTTATAATATAATTATTATATATAAAATTATATAATATTAATTATAATATTTTCTAAAATATTACAAATTTATAATATAACTATTATATATGAAATTATATAATATTAATTATAATATTATTTTCAAAAATATAAATATATAATAATTATATATAAAATTATGCATAATATTAATTATAATATATTACAAATCAATAATATTATATATAACTATAAATTTAATTAAATAAAATATTATATAATTATTATATATATACATTAGAGAAGTACAAATATAACAAAAAGATATATCTATATATGCATGTATATATATATATATATATATATATATATATATATATGTGTGTGTGTGCATACGTTAAATAAAAAAAGAAGAAGAAAAAAAAAATGGATAAAAATTGACTATAAATTCCGTGCCTTTTGGATGTCGAACAAATCGAGCATCGATTAACGTCTCGGTGATCTTTATTACTCAGGGATGATGTTGAGTTGTGTTAGTTAATAGGAAGTGGAATGAGTTAGAAAAAGAAGCAAGCAAAGCTTCTGTTCGAAAATAAAATCATCCTAGCGAATAATCGCGTGACCCAACGCGATCCTCCAGTGTCCTTTCGATCGGCCTGCAGTTCTAAAATTGGACGATAACTTTGCCCTTTCTCGTACTTCAAAGAGAGTATATGTCATCTCTCTCTTTCTCTTTCTCTCTCTTTCTCTCTCTTTCTATTTTTTTTCTCTGGAGTGTTGGTTGTACTCAAATATACAGGAAAACTGAACAATTTTTAACTACTCGGTTTTTTTTTTTCCTCCTCAATCCCTCTCATCCTCTTAAACCCTGCCGCCTTATTTTTACCCTTTTTCTTTTTTATTTTTCTTTATCTTTTTCTTTCGTAACGAAAATAACGACACGACGTGTATATGCGAGCCTGTTTCTATGTTTTTCTTTTTTTTATTTATTATTATTTTTATTATTTTTATAAACTACTTAGAGCATATATAAAGTAATTTTATTGACTAGGAAAAAAAAAATTGCATTATTTGAAATAACTTAAAAATGAATTGTTGAAGTGTATTAATATAATTATGAAAATTTATTATTAACCCTTTTGAGTGCTGAATACTTTTACCTAAAATATTTTGTAGAAATAGTATAATTTATTATTAATCAAATTTTAAGAATAAAATTATGTTTAATAATAATTGAAATTTTTCTTTATATTATTATTAAAATAATATTAACAAATTATTAATATTATATATATTATATTATTAATATTATTATAATATTAACAAATTATTAAAATATTATATATTATATTATATATTATAATATATTATTATATTATCATATATATTAACCAAAACACGTACATATGCAGTGAACGATCACGCTAGTTATTTTTACCAAACGTATATATACGTCCACAGCAATCAAAAAGTTAAATAAACCTAAGAAATTTTGATTCAACATAATAAATTTGTTCGATTTAATTTTTTAATCAAAGTGTGCATCATAAAAAGCTACCAAAATTTTGATCAGAAGTGTCTGATGTCTCTAACCAACTATTATTTCAACTACACCCTCACCCCCAACCCTCTGCTATTAAGATTTCTTTCACGACAACGAGGGAAAATTGTCTCTCTATCTCTCTCTCTCTCTCTCTCTCTCTCTCTCTCTCTCTCTCTCTTTTCCTTGACTGTTTTCTTTTTATTTTTTGTATTTTTTCTTTCGCGTCGTACTCGCGAAGAGAACGAGAGAAAGAGAGAGAGAGAGAGAGAGAGAAGAAGCCGAGAAAAACACGCAAAATGAGGTCGTCTCTCGGCACAGGATGAACAATATACGTCTGTATATGTAACCATATATACATATACATCAACATGTGTGTAAGTAAGTGTACGTGCGTTCTAGCGAAATGAGGTCGTATCCACCGAGGTCAAAGGAATCTCTTTTATCGCGTTTCCTTTTGCAAAAGCTTCGTACACACACGTATTCTCCCTCTTCTCCTCTCTTCTCTTCTCTTCTCTTCTCTTCTCTTCTCTTTTCTTCTTTTGCTTTAACTTCGATTTATACTTCAAATTTTCTGACCCCCTTTTATCATATCCTAAACCCCCACCCCGTAGTTCTTCTCTCTCTCTCTCTCTCTCTCTCTCTCTCTCTCTTTTTCTTGTTTTCATTTTTTTATTATTATTTTTATTTTTCTGTTTCTTTTTATTACAAGAAAAAATGACGAGGATTAAAATATAAGCACGTTTTTGTAAAATATATATATATATATATATATATATGGATAATACTACGTTAATCTGAACGGATTAAAAAGTTTGATCGTTATGACGTTTTTAAAAACGTCTTTAGAAGATTAAAAAATACAAAATAAAAGTGTAATTATATGCATAACGTTCTTTAATAATAAAGCGATATAAAGTAATAAAAGTCTGATACCTCTTTCTCCTTTTCCTCCTTCTCCTCATCCTCCTCGGTCGATAACGGTAGATAACGACCATTATCTCATTAAACTTTCAATGACATTTTCAAGGTACTGGTCGTCGTCGTCGTCGTCGTTCTTATAATTTAAAATGCAGTTTGATTTTCAACGATTATTTTTTTTCGGATGATTAACATTGATTACATTATAATTTTTTTTATTTTTATACATTTAAGTATGTTTTTTTTTCATTTCTGTGAATAATTTAAATAATAGAATGTAAAAGAAAAAAAGAACCTGATCATTAATTATTGATAGATCTGATAAATATATATTTGTATGTATGTGTATGTGTGTGTGTCTGTAACGAATGTACAATATATATATATATATATTTATATACATAGAAAGCTTATCGTCTAGCAAAGAAGACGAAGAAGAAGGATACGTATTCCGAAAGATCGAGACAGGGTCGTTGTACGTGATGGAAACGGGACTTCCACGAGGCTCGACCGCCATTAACCGAGTCCCACTTATCCGCGTTTGTCGACATTTTATACGTTGCCGCGACGTTGCCGAGTTTCGCAACGTTGCGAACTTCATCGGCCAACAGAATCCATTGGAGAAGAGTTTATATCGTGAAATACTCAAAATGGACGACCACCACCGACCACCGACCAACGACCAATATGCCCCATTGAAAACGTGCGATGAACATCAAATTTATTGTCAACTAACAAAATTATTCTCACCCATTTTGTTAATTATACACGTTTAATTATCATTTTATAATTAACTTTTATCTCAACATTTTAATTCACATATTAAAAGTGTGTATTTGTTAATAATAATAATAATAATAATAATAATAATTTAAAACACTTAATTTATTATAGCTATAATTTGGTTATATCTTTGATTAGATTTTCCCGCGTTTTTTCGCGTTTTATTCAACAGGGCACAATTAAAAAGAAACATGGCCGACTATACATGAAATTCTGAATTCTGTAATTTATAAATATAATTACAATATTTATTTATTAATAATAATTGACGTGAGAGGATTTAAAAAAAAAAAAACAGATTGAAATAAAGTTACAAAAATAAAAAGAAATAAAAATAACATTTCGACTGAATATTCAAACGTACATTTTATAACGAAGTGATTATAAAAAGAAAGATGGCGGACGACATCGAGAAGTGAAAAATGAGAAAAAGAAACTTCTTTTTAAAATCGTTTCGAATTTATCGAGTTTACCGTATGAAGTCTGCACACGTGTGAAAAACAGAAAGAGAGAGAGAGAGAGAGAGAGAGAGAGAGAGAAGAGTGGAGAGAGGAGAGAAGAGAAGAGAAGGGAAATTCTATTCGGCAGGAAGAGTTGGCATCGATTGGAAACTTCGAAAGTCGATAAAAGCGGAGAAGTAGAGCGAACGAACGACGCCATTTTCATCGACGTTCAACAAATTGGTTTGAACGTCATCGTGCAATTCTGTAGCAAAAAGAGAATATATTTTCAAAGTAATCGTCTTGTGGGTGAAGGGACGTGGTGGGTGGGAGAGACACATACACACAAACACATATACGATAGTAACGTTTAGATAAACAACACGGCCATTCCTAATGATCTCTCGGCTTTAAAACGATGCCACACGAAAGCAGCAACTTATAACAAAAAGAACAACAACAACAACAACAACTACAATGTGTAAAACAAAAAATGTATATGATGATAATCTATATTTTTTTTAATTATCTACATTTTTTTTTTTTTTGGGGGGGGGGGTATTTTTTATCTTTGTAATATTAAAAAAAGAATAAACAACCCTTTTAATCATTAAAAATTATATACAACAAAAACAGCTGTAAAACAAAAAATATATATATGATGATGATGATGATGATCTACATTTTTTTAAATTATTTTTTTGAGTATTTTTTATCTTCGTAATATCAACAAAGGAATAATCAACCCTTTTAATAATTAAAAATTATATACAACAACAACAGTTGTAAAACAAAAAATGTATCTTACGATGATCTAAATTTTGTATCCTTTCATTTATTATTTTTTTTGTACTTTTTCTCTTTGTAATATAACCAAGGAATAATCAACCTTTTTAATAATTAAAAATTGTAGTGTAAAGCTGTAAAAAAAAAAAAAAAAAAAAAAAAAAAACAAACAAACAAACGTATCTTACGATGATCTACATTTTTTCGTTATCTTTTTATTTATTATTTTTGTGTTACCTTTTATCTTCGTAATATCAACAGAGGCATAATTAACCTTTTTAATAATTAAAAAAAAAGAAAATTCTATGCGTCACGTGTATTATCTCTGTATGAAAGTAGAAAATGAATTATTATTGAATTAACGGAGAGAAACCGCACCTCTTTTAAAAAGAAAAACTTGGTTAATACAAAGGATAAAAGAAATTACATAATACAGGAGAGTAATATTATAATTGTAATTCTTTTTTTACTTTCTTTTTTATTTTTATTTTTATTTTTATTTATTTATTTTTTTTTTTCGTTAATTTTTATCGAACAAACATCCCGACCGACAATGGTTTCTCACGGTGCATTTATACGGCACAACACAACACGGCACGGCACGGCACGGCACGGCCCGTTTTGTTGCCGATCCCAGTTTTAACGTTAGGTAATAAATCTGTTAATGCCATTAGAGAAGTACTCGTCGATACGAAATCTCTAACTAGAAATGAGTCACGTTCGTTCGAATTTTTAATACTTCAACAAACATGACATTTAGATTAAATCATATTGATGTATAAACGTGTGAAGATACATAGATCACGATCTATTTTTTATTTTATCATCTGTTGTTTTTGTATGTTTGTTTGTTTGTTTGTTTGTCTGTTTGTTTGTTTGTATGTATGTTTCTTTTTTTTTAGAACAAGTATGACAAAACTTTCGTGTAATAAAGTATTATTAATACTTATGATAATTAATAAATGAGTGTTGTTAATAATTATCTACTATATTATTGTATTTTAATTATACTTTTTCATATTAATTTGTTAAATACGATTGATACAAATGAAAGATAATTTAATTCGATACAATTTATTGATCAATATAGCTTTCAATTTAATTTACTTTAATATCTATTATTATTATTATTATTATTATTATTATTATTTCTTTTCTTCTTTGAAAATTACGATCGTACATAATCGTTCGAATAAATTTAAAATCACATTTATAAATATGTATTATTATTATTATTATTATTAATTAAAAACAAAAGTAACAATTAAACGTATCTCCTTTATTTTTCATCCATTAAACACAAAATGTATAATAACGCTTCGATGAAATTATTAAAAAAGAAAGAAAAAGAACAAACGAATCGATACGTCGAATTATTTCGATAAATAATAATAAAAAAAAAAAGAAAGAAAAAGAAGAAAAAAAAATATTATCTTTCAGTGATATTATAAAACACGATACGTACTTTCCGAGCAATTCAATAAATGTATATCGTATTTTTAATTTTTCCATTTAAATTCGAATATACATATATATATATATATATATAAAAGAAAAATATGAGATTACAAATGCAACACAATTGATGCACTTGTAAGTTATTTTATTTGTATTTAATATCTATCCTAGCTATTATTATTATTACTATTATTATTATAGTTTATTCCATTACAATATGTGTAAATAAATAAATAAATAAATAAATATATATATATATATAAAATAATATAATATATAATAATATAGTAATATAATAATATAATAAAATAATATATACAAAATAATAAAATATATATTATTAATAAAATTTGCAAGAAAAATATAAGATTACAAAATACAACACAATTAATGTTGAATGATATTACACTTGTTGTATTCTAGTTATTATTATTACTATTATTATTGTTATTATTAATTGTTTCAGTATAATATATGTATATATAAATATATATATAAAGTACATATGTAGATATGGGGGTGAAAAGGGTAATATAAAAGAACAAATATCGATGGTGACGCGTCGACAGTAGCCAACAGAATGATTAACTAGAAAGTGGATATTATTAGATACGAATGGTGTACTATGATCGATAACTAACCCGATCTTACGCAGTACACGGATACGGTTGGCCGATCACATTTGTGTTGTAACACAATACGTTTAAATATAATGTTACAAGAGCTGCCATAAATGCGAGACCCCATAATAAATATAATGACGATAAAGAGTTATTTACTATTTGTCTTAAACTTTCTGTATCATCTCTCTTTCTTTCATTATCTAATTGTTTAATTATTTTACTCCTATTATTCCTTCAATTTTTCCTAATACGTGCATATGTGTGTGTATGTGTGTGTGAATTGGATCGAAGGGGTGAAAGTTTGAACAATTTATTTGAGTAAATAAAAAAAAAAAAAAACAACAAATTCATTTTAAATAAAACTGTGTATAGAAACACGTATATGTGTGCATGTGTGTGTATATGTGTGTGTGTATTAGATCAATGGGGGGTGAAAGTTTGAACAATTTGTTTCAATAAAGAAAATCATAATGTAAAAAACAAATATGAAATAAAACTGTAGATACAAATAGAATTAATTTCTATTGATTACATTTTTTTAAATAAGAAGAAACATTTTTGTTCTCTCTCTCTCTCTCTCTCACCAAACCTAAATATAAAAATATAATATGTAATTATTATAATTATTAACATTTTTAATAAAAAAAAAGAAAAAAAAAATACGAGGAAGATATTTGGAAGATGACGTCAATTGTAAATAAATTAAATGAAAGAGAAAGAATATTAAAGATACTTCTTTGCAAGAATTTGTAAAAATATTTGCGAATGGTTTCGAATACTGGTATAGGTATATATGTATATATATATGTGTGTATGAATTATCGATATAGAGATATATGTATGTAACATGTATTAAAAGGAAACTCTCGGCGTAAGACAAACTGGTAACTCAGGTAGGTGCATTGCACAATTCATGTATAGTTCTTGCGAGGTCTACGAGAAAAATGAACACACATATGTTATATACTAATATATATATATATATGTATTTACTTATACGTGATATATGATAAAAGGTAGAATCTGTGGAAAATAAATAAAATGAATCATAATTTCCCATAGGTATAGGAATCGTTAAATTTTTAAGGAAAAAAAACCTACGAAATGCAAATGTTCCAAAAAAAAAAAAAAGAAAATACACACACAAACATACATATGTAAATAAGTGAGAGGGACATTTATGTATAAGTCAAATTAACATAGAAAGATATTTAAGCCGATAAATGGTATGTATGTATGTATGTATGTATGTATGTACCTATGTATGTATGTATGTATGTATGTATGTATGTTCAAATATTTGCAATGAATCATTTTTATAATACACTTGTGTTTTTTAACAAGATAAGATGAGAGATAACGCGAGGTGATTGTTCAAAAACAAGGTAAGAAGTTTTATAATATTATCAAGATAGGAAAGAAAGAGAGAGAGAGAGAGAGAGAGAGAGAGAGAGAGAGAGCAAGTTATAATAAGAAAGTCTCATAACAAGATTCGTTTGTACAAGGTTACATTAGTACTATGTTATGTGAACCTACGAAGTAATACAAATTAGATGAATATGGTTCCTGGGTTATATGTGGAAAATGGGTTATAAGATATACCTTATATTGTAGCTCAGAATAATAGGAAAGTTGAGATTTCATTCTGTGTGAAATTTTTATACAACGTGCTTTTAAATAAAACATTTATTAATTATAAGATTAATTTTGAATGATTTTAAGATACAGAAATGGGGTTCTTGTTACAAACTACTTTGAACAAAATAAAATAGGATGGTTTTTAATATAATAAAGTTAAATGTATGTTAAATAGTATAAGTATACTATTATATATGTATTTCTGTTATTCCTAATATTAATTTTTAAATTATTATTATATTAATAATATAATAAATAATATATTAGTTATATTATATTAATAATATATTATACTAATTACATAATATTAATAACATATATAATAATATATTATATTAGTTATATTATATATATATTACAGTAATTATATAATAATTTATTATATAATTATATTATAATATAATAAAAATCTAATTTATCATATTTATTAATACAACATAGTAAATATATACACATATATGCAAATATACTAATTTCATGAAATTCAACATGCAACACAATTTTTATACAGCATTATATTAAAAACCATCTTCTTTCTCACAATATACACCGTTACAAAAGAAAAAAGAAAAAAAAAAACAGAAAAATTGTATCTATTTTACAATTTCCCTTAGCATCTTTAAAAACACTAATATTTCATGTCTCACACAATACACGCATGTGCAATGTTTATATTATACCTAACGTCACATATTAAAAACAAAACCCCATGTGTTTTATTCTTTCCCAGAGAATAGTAGTAAAGTGTTATAAATGTGGATTTCACAATTTTTCAAGCATATTATATCGAAACCATGTTACAGGATGATTACTTGCATATATATATATAAATATGTGTACTTATTTATATGTGTGTTAAAGTGAGAAAAAAAAAGATATAGAAAGAGGAGAGAGAGAGAGAGAAGGGTCACAGGAGGCATTTACCGAGTCGATCACACGCCCACGCTAAGAGATCGAAAACCGGTTCTTTCTATGGGCCAACGTTGGACTTTCTATTGGCTCGTTAACCACCATCGATTACATCGTCGTCGTCGTCGTCGTCGTCGTCGTTCACGAATATAGCACGTATTTTGCACGGTTAACAAAATTGATGTAAGATCGAGTTGTAATGATCAATGCGTATGCAAGCAGTCAAAACTTCAAGTTTACTTTTCCTTCTCTCCGTTTTTTTTTTTGCCACCGCCGCCCGCCCCCCCCCCTCCCATGATTTTATGTAACAGGATATGTATAAGAGAGTATACATTGTAAATACATATATGTACAGTATATGTTTTAGGTGAGTGAAAAAGTCGCATGGAAGTTGCAAAATACTTTTTTCGAAATCAGTGTGTTCATTTGTGTTACTAAATATATTGAATTTGATTTATAATTAGTATAATATACTGTAAATTTAATATACTGTATTTAATAGAACAATGTATACGTGATATATATATATATGTAATACATCTAGGATTATTTTTACATAATAGGTAGTTGTACAAAAAATATTAAAAAATATATTTTATATATTTTATATATATTTTTTATATTATATATATTATATTATATATTATAATATATATTATATTTATTTATAATATATATATATATATATATCTATAATATATTACTAATATTATTATTACCAAAATTAATTTGATTATACCAATATATAAATAATATTATATGTAACATATTTTATATTAAATAAAATAGCCACCCCCAAAAAAGTGATGGTCCAAAATGACAACATCTATCTATGCATCAATCTATCCACCTTTCCTAGTTTCTTCTTGGAAAATTCTTCTAAGGAAGAATACATATATTCGAATATAGAAATAACAACAAAAGACGTTAGCACGTCTTTTGAAAGGAAAGGCGTCAAGAAGACACCATCAGAGTTGGTAAATTCGCAGCTGGAGGGAATCTCTTTCTCTCTTTTGTGAGTGAAGAAGAAGAAGAAGAAGAAGAAGAAGATGAAGAAGAAGAAGAAGATGAAGAAGAAGAAGAAGAAGAAGAACAACGAGTCATCGTACGCTTCTTCGGTCTTTCATTACAAGATAGATAGATAGACAGAGAAAGATAGAAGAACACAAAGTGCTTCATCGAGGGTTAAGGCTCGTTGCGCAACGACGCAATATAACCTGAAAGAGAAGAATCGTTATTATTTAGTCAAATACTTATTCGTCTCTAATAATTCATTTGAAATTACTCTCCTGTGTGAATGTTGAATATCACCGACAACAATAAACACGCGATAAGAGAAAGATGAAAGAAAGAAAGAAAGAAAGAAGCAAACAAACAAACAAAGAGGAAAACAAAAAATTTCAAGATGGCCGCCGTGTCTTTCGTATATTCTATACGTATAACAAACGAAAACTTGTTTTTCTTTATTTTTTTTTTCTTTTTTCTTTTTTAAATAGAAAACTAACTTAACGAAAAGTATCAACAACAGGGGGATTTATTATTCTACTACTACGTCGTCGTTAACTAGAAAATAAAATAGAACAAAAATAAAACAAGCCCTATAAGTATATATAATCTTGTTGATTTTTCAAGAAACTCAAAGTATACGCTTCAGGACACCGGAGAATGGGGCGCGCGCGGTGTTGCCAAATTTGAGCTTGTAGAAAGAGACAGGAAGAAGGGGGGCAGGCAACAGAAAGGAAGAAAGAAAAAGAGAAATGATTGCGCCATGTTGGTATGAAATGAAAGAAGGGGGAGGGCGAAATACAGAAAGAGAAAGACTGAGTTTGTATGAGAAAAACCTAAAGGGAAGAACATCATTGAACTATGAAAACAACGTTGGGAACCCTAATTGTTCTTTCCGATCTATTACTCCTAATAATAATAATAATAATAATAACAATAACCATAATAATAATAATCATGATCTACATCAAAGTTTATATTCATTATTGAGAAGTTTCGAATTTGCCAAAGCAAACGCGGAAGTTCTTCTTACCGATCAAGCATTATAGTTAGAGGTTCGAGAAGGAAGGTTAGGAGGAGAATGAGTGAGTGAATGAGCAAGCATGCAAGCAAGCAAGGAAGCAAGCAAGCAAGCAAGCTGGCGAATGAGTGAGCGAGTAAGTAAGTAAGTCGGTGTGTGGGAAAGTTTGCTTCTAATGCTTCTAGCTTCTCTCCTACGAGGTAAACGAGAGTCTCAGAACGTTTCTCGATATCCGGCAATGGAGGCGAAGCCCCCAAAGGGTCCCCATCCTTCTTCTTACGCGGCTGTGCCGAGCCCTCCTCCACTACCACCACCACTAACTCCAATACTATCATACAACCTACTCTACTAGTATGAGAGAACAGCAGGAACATTACTACTACTATTACTACTACTACTACTATTACTACTACTACACCAGCATCACCTCCATCAGTAACACAGTGCCTCCTCTTCACCTCCTCCACGAACGAGCCGACTCGTTCGACCCAGCGAAGCAACACGGACAACCCAGCTGCGCTGTTGCCAAGCGGAAACCACAGACCCACGGCATTTTCTTCTTCCACGAAGAGAGAAAGAGAAAGACGACGATGGTTAGCGACTGCAACGTCGTCGTCGTCGTCGTTGTCGTTGTGTCGTTGGTTTCGTTGGTTTCGTCGGTTTTGTCGGTTTTCTTCTTGTCTTCTTCTTACTTCTCTTCTTCCGTGTAAAATTAAAGAAAAAGTACAGAAACGTTTCGATTTAATGTGCGATATTTGTCTCTTCATTGTCTCTCTAACTATCTTTCTTTCTCTTTCTCTCCTTTCCTCCCTTTTATCTTTATTTTTATCTTTCTTTGATTCTCTCATTTCGACGTTGAATTATTGTTCTCCATTTTGTTACTAACCTAAGTTCCTTTTTTTGAACTAACATGAGAAAGACCAAATCTTGACGTCATCCTTCACATTCTATTTCGTACATGTAATAATACATACAAATATTACATATATATATAAAAGAACAGGGTTTTTTTTTTACATATGGGAAGACTACAAAGTTGAGAATCTGGCATGCAAAAGGAGTACAAAATTTTGGTCATTATTTTTTGAAAAGTTTCCATCAAGAAACATATACATAATCTTAAATCAAAAATCATTGGTCTGAAGCAAAAAAAATATCAAGATGGCAGCAAAAGAAAGTCTTTTACGTAGTAGTAGTAGTAGTAGTAGCTCGTTAATTTCAGGAGTTCAGTAGTTCCCTACTTGTTTCTTTCTTATTTCGGAATGGAGGGGAGAAAGAAAGATCGCCAGAGAACGATTAGGATGATTCAACGTATAGAAAAAGAAAAAGAATAAGAATAAGACGATTAAATGCTACCACATTTCTACGAAATTCGTTCTAACTAGAGTATTATATACGTGTGAGGACCTTTTATAAACGTCTTCCTGTTTAAGATAAAAGTTTCGAACGACGTTATGACATACGCAACAATAACTAGAGGGGTAAACTTCCGTCAACGTGTTTCAATGTAATAATTCTTGATCATTAAACAAGTATATATGTATATATATACATGTATACACATATAGGGCGGATATGTAAAAGGAATATCAAAGTTTTAAACAAAAGAATTTAAAAATAATAACATTATACTGTTGGTCTTAGATGATCCCATGGATCATGACACAACCGGATGCTAAAACTCCAAAAGTTAGCTCGTAAAATGTCCGATATCTAACGCATACACATACATACATACATACATATGCATACAACCAAGATGGCATAAAGTTTCCTGAGAAGCGATTAGAATTTTAACTACGTAAGAATAAACTCGCTACGTCGAGTTAAGTTTAACGACGAAGACAACGAAGATGAACGAAGCTGAACGAACAAAGTCAAAGATCAGGGTCTCTCAAAAAACTAACACAATTTTGGTATTTTATTAAAAAATAAAATAAAATATTGTTTATTATAGCTCGTGTAATTATTATCAAATCATACATATATTGAATTTTCTATTATTTTCAATTAAAAACATTTGTTATGTTTGTTTCCATTGGTTACAATTAAAGTATACAAACTGATTTAAAAATATTAAAAAAGAAAATAAGAACGAAAGAAAGAAAGAAAATAAGAAAGTTAAGGGGAAAAATATATTAACGGGAGACGCGTAATAAAGACGACAGGGAGGATATCGATCCGCCATGATGGCGTAAGAGGAGCCATCGAACAGGGATCAGTTTGTTCTCTCGAGCGAAGGAACAAAATAGGGGGAGGAAGGATCAAAGGAGAATATCTTCTCATCGTGTCGGCTAAAGCAGAAGCACCCACCACTACCACCATATCCCATTACCATCACCATCGGCAACAACAACAGCAGCAACAGCAGCAGCAGCAGCGATAACAACAGCAGCAAAACGAGAGGTACTTCTACGTAGGTTTGTACAATGGCCAGGAAGTTTTGCAAAAAAGTAGACGCCATAACACCACCGTCTAAGAACAATGAAGGTTCTCCCATTTCCGGCAGGTGCTCCTGTCCATATAACATCGAAACTTTACGTGATTACGTCATTTTATCCGTTAAAACAATAAACTTTTTTAAATCTAAATAATTTTAAGAGAATAAATACATTATTATAAAAAATTACTTGTGTTTAAAAAAAAAAGAAAAGAGAGAGAGAGAAAGAGAGAAAGATATAAAGAAAGTTATCGAATGAGAACCACTGTTTGCTTCTTCGTAAACGACGAGTATCCAAAATGGAAATATTCGATTTATGGTTAGTACGAAGGAAGATACTATCTGTGAGTAGTGAGTCAAAAGTTCTCTTAAGTGATTTTTAAAATCAATTACTCTTTTTTCAAGACTTTTTCATTCAAGATCATTTCTTTTCAAGATTGTAATACTACAAGGCACTTAGAAACTCGAACAATCTGCTAAGTAAAACAAGATTAAAAAAAAGAATTAAGTCTATAAGAGTTTCGAAAAAGTGTAATTGATTTTTAAAAAATTACTTTTCAATTTTTCATCTACCTAGAAACTTTCAATTGATCTTGTATAATTTTAATATTATATATATATATATATATATATATATACAATAAAGTTTTAAAAAGATATAATTTAATTGACGACGACGTTGTTAAAAATGGCTTTAGTTAGTATAGTCATTTTATATATAAAAATCTTTTCAATTAGGTTGAAAAGAAAAAACTCGACATTTAGTTTTGTTTAAATTAGAAAACAACAGAAAAATTTCTTTCTTCTTTTACATAGACAACACAACACAACTATACACATATATTTGTAGTAGTTTCGTGTAATCAAGCGCGTCAAAAATGGCGATGATTTCGTTCAAATTTCACTGGACATATTGGAGTAACCTTATGGTTACCGTACATATAATACATGGAGCATTCCATGAGAAAAAAAAAATGTAGGATATTCGAAAAATCATCGGTAGAAAAAATTTGATGATGAAAAAAGGAGTGAATGAAAAAATTATGCAACGTAATCTTTAATCTACCTGTAACTCTAGAATTATAATAGCCAAAAATCTGTAAAAATTCTCAAAATGTTTTTTAATGATGTTAAAAATGATTAAAAAAAAATTTCAACAAAATCGAAAAGGGTCAGGGGTCAAAAGTGGTTGATTTGACGTAGAATGTCCTATATATTATATATCTTATATACACACACAGTATGTATATGTATAAACATACATATCATATATATATATGTACATGTGACATAAACATCTCGTGTTGATAAAAAAAAAAAAGAAATGTTATGCTTCGAAAAATTTGATTTTATAAAAATGTCGTCTGTGAGCAAACTCTACACATGGAAACACATATCTCATACGTTGCTCTAAAAAAAAAAAAGAAAAAAAAAAAATTAGGCCAACGTAGACGTTCCTACGAAGAGGTTAGGAAAGATCTCTCTCTCTCTCTCTCTCTCTCTCTCTCTTTTTTTGTTATCGATCGACTTTCAGTATTCATGGAAAAAAAAAAAAAAAGTATAAGGGGAAAAAAAGAAATGCAAAGGAACATGATGCAACCGAGAAGTATGAAATAAGTAAATAAAATAAAATATATGGAAAATATATGACACAATATACATATACATATGTAAAAATAAAAAGAAAAAGAAAAAGAAAAAGAAAAAGAAAAAGAAAATAAACGGCATGGACAACACAGAGGCCAATTTTGTGATGACCTCGACAGCCAATCGTCGATTTGACAATGGCGTGGACTCCTATCTTTTTCTCTCTTTTTCTGATAGCCATTGAAATAAAAAAAAAAATAAAATAAAACCAAAAAAGAACAAAAAAGGAAAAAAATTACATCCAATACTAACCCGTATATATATATATATTATTACGCGACGCGATGTTTTATATATTGTCCATGTATATATGGATACATACATATATATATATATATATGTGTGTGAGAGAGTGGCCGCGTCGTTGCCACTTCTTTCCCTGCTTGCTGCTGCTTGCTGCTGCTGTTGTTGTTCAACGATAGAATAAAAAAAAAAAAAAAAGAAAGAAAGAAAGAAAGATAGTGGGAGAGAGAAAGAGAGAGAAAAGTCGAATACGTCTTTCCAGAGTTTCAACTCTCCCTAACCTTACAAAGTTCTCTTAAGTAGACACAGAGATATGAGTATATCCTCCTTTAAAGAGTTGCTCGAGAACGAATGCAGTGGTTCTCATTTACGAACAATTTCAATACTTATGATTAATTTATTTGTATATACATATATATATATATATATATATATTCTACTTATATTTGTATATATATTCTTATCATTAAAAAGGATCGTTTAATAATCACGTAATTAAATAATCATATACAAAAAGTTATACAGTAATATTAAAAAAAAAAAAAAAACATACGAATTCTGAAAGTTTAAATTCCATGACATTACTTTATCTTACGGGTATCGATCAATTTTGATCGATTTTGATCGATTTCCAACGAATTAGCTCAAATTACCGACACAAATGTTCACATTGTTTATCTTGTTTTTCTTCTTTTGTCCCTCTATTACTATTTCCTTCCATCATGAAAATTACTTTTGACAATTCGTCTCATTAAAAAACATTGAAGAGTCAATAAATTTCTTAAGCTTTACCACCACGTCGATAACCCGATTTACGTGTGATACACTCGATTTAACGACCACCGGTTTTCGAAGTGAATACATACAGTCGACAAAAATTGTAAACCAACCGGTTTTATTTAGCACGATTCTAAACTTGATTTTTATACGATATTATTAATCCCCGGTGTATATTTGAATTTACCGCCATTTTAGAAAAACTTCAAAATGTCAATTTTCATTTTGTTTTATGGTATTCAATTGGATTTTATATATGGAATATCAAATGGATTTTATGTACAAACGAATAATTTATAACCTAAAAACGATTAACCCTATGTTTATTTTGTTTTAAATTGTTTTGTATACTTAAGCTCGAGAGATGCATAACTTTTGATATTTAAAATAAATCTTTTTAATCGTTTGTTTGTTTGTTTGTTTTTTTTTGCATGAATAAATAAATTTTCAATGGAAAACTAATAAAACTAATAAAGCAATAAATATGTGCACAAATAATAATCACATAAAAACATATAAATATTATTTATATAATACATATTCAATACAATGTATGTATATAAATATACATATTTATATATTATTCTATAAAAAAAAAAAAATAAATAAAAGCCTACAGAAGAAAATCTTATTATGCATACAATAAAAAAACGTATGTTTTTTCTTTTTTTTTTTTAAATTCCACCTTAGTCTCGATTATCCATTGAACCTCGATTTATTCGCGTCGTATATTTTCCCCCGATCACGCTTGTTAATCAAGATCCTACTGTATACACTCTAATACATGGTATATAATAAATGATGTATATAATACTTAGGTTAAAAAAAAAAACAACAACAAAAATAAAAAGAAAAAATATATATATATATATATAACATAAAAGAACATTTTCGTTGAGAAATCGTTCACGTTTCTTTGAACATCGTATCGATGTTCATAGCCGATGGGGTGTTGTGCCTTGTGTGTAAAACCTGTTAGGTTTACCTTCCTTCTTCCTTTTCGAGGCAGGACAGGTGTCGGTTAGTGAGTTTTCGAGTTTGGTTTAGCATAAAGAAAGAAAGAAAAAGAATGATAATAAACGTGGTTGAAACGATATCAAAATGGAAATGTTCGCGAGAAAAAGAGAATTCATAAATCAATGAAAACAATAAACTTTCAAAAATATACCCCCACTTCTAAAAAATGTTTCTTTACCATTAAAAATACGTACACCATTTGAAATGATTTGGATTGACCAATCGAAAGAGAACGCGGTAAAATATGAAAAGGAAACACACGTTTTAATTGAAAATCTACTGAAATTTACGACGAAACGAAACAACTAATTTTCTGCTAACGTGATGTTTGCAGAATTGCAACATTATTATTTTCAACAATGACTCATGCAGTCCTACTTTTTTTCTTACTTTTTTTTTTTCTGTTCTTTCTGTCTTCTTTTTTTAGAACGATCATAAGAGAGATTTTCTTTAACAACGATGAACTTTACGTTTGATAATGATTTTTTTTTACTTTGCAAACGTCGTTGCAATAGATCTTACAGTAAATTAGAAAACAAATTAACTAATCCAGCAAGTGAAACACCAAAGAATTCGTTCCGCTAAACGTGACGCATAGTTTCAAATGTAACTACAAAAATGTTACACCATCCTTGTCGTCCTCGTCTCTAAGTTGTCGTCGTCGTCGTCGTTGTGTCGTCGTTGTCATGCTGTGACTTTAAAACGATAAACGAGGAGCATGTATATACATACATGCATATACATATATATATATATATATAAATATATGCGCACGTGTATATGTATATGTGTGGGGCACAAGTTTCTAGGTGCACTGAACTCGGATCGCAACGACGACGTAATAGCACATGGTATATATATATATAGTTATGTATACACTATCCATACGTATATATATATATGTGTGCATACCTACAAATACGTTCTACAAATCGATAAGAATAGCTATTTGAAAAATGACATCTTTACTAGAAAATGTCTTAATAACTAATGACCATCATTTTCTCTCTTCGTGAGAAAAACGAAAATAACGCAATAATAATCGATTAAGAAAATAGAGAAATAAGAAGTAGTAAAGAAGGAAAAGAAGAAAAAAATAGAAACGTGATACATCACAGTTTCGTTCTCATGAGAATCAGAATACAATATATCAACACAGCATAAAAAATATAGCCGGTGTTGGTGGCTTGTAACCATAGGTCAGTTCTAAGGACTACTATCAGAGTGCAGCACCTACTTGATCGTGGGAGGGTACTCCCAGTACCATCTAGTGGTACTCGGGGAATACCCGAAGTAGTTTATGCGATAAGAAAGTATTAAAAAAAAATAAAAAGAAAAAAGATGATTAATCAATTATTTCTATATTTTCTTAAACAATAATATACATTAATAAAAATATAATAAAATGGTACGAAGAAGAACATTATAAAAAATAAAATCTTACCTTTTTGTTATTTCCTCGTTTTATCAAACGATAGCATTCAAATCTCTACCGCCGTTAGCCAACCTCCAACCGACAGGTAGCGGGTTTCTGTATTCTATTTCACAATAACACCTCACTTGTCCTTTCACGACGAACACATTTTATCGATTACGATAACTTGTCGTTACTATTTCACTCACTATACATTATGATAATATTATTTTCTTAACACTTGATAAGATTTTCACGTAGAAAATTCACTTGAGTTCCACAGTAACGGCATGGCATGGCGGCGGCCGACACAACTCGTCGTACAGCGCTTTAAACGCTACGTCACACACTCCTACTCAACACCTGATTGGTTACCTTGTGTTATAATTTGGCGCGAATTTTATCCACGCGCGGGAAAGTATTGTATTGGGTTATGTTTCTCACATGTAAAGCAATATATATGTATATGTATATATATATATATATATACATTTGTTTGTAGAATTATTTCTAATTATTTTAAATGATTTCTATGGAA
Source organism: Polistes dominula (assembly GCF_049000335.1). NCBI lineage: Eukaryota > Metazoa > Arthropoda > Insecta > Hymenoptera > Vespidae > Polistes > Polistes dominula. The sequence continues at coordinate 2,585,871 of NW_028300963.1, forward strand.
AAATTCATTATCATTTGTTGATAGAAAAGAAAAAAAAAGAGAAAGAAAAATGAAAGAATAATAATCTTTGTTATAGTGTTGCAGATATTTTTTAACTACAAGTGAGATTATTGGTAAGAGGTCATTCGTTCTTACTTGCGAAATGTTATAATCAGCTTATTATCTTTGTTTTCTTATTTACCAAGTCCGATTATACAATATAGTTCTATGTAACACGTAATAACATTTAAATAAATTTCTCTCGAATGAAATATATGTATAAATACATTTACTCTACAAAATCACCTGGATGTTTCGTTAACTACCGAGAATGGAAGCATAGACTGTATAAAACACACATAGAAATGTTATAAAGATAATATTTGACAAATTTGAAATGGAAATGTATATTTATGAGAATTCTTTTTTTTAAATTATGCTTATGAAAATAATATCATTTGAGTTTATAAAAAAAAAGTTCTAAACAATTTAAAAAGTATATACAATAATAAATTTAATAATATAACTGAAAATTCGTACATGATTGGTTAAATTTTGAAATCGTTCAATAGATCTACCATTGAATGATTGGTTACGTTCTTTTTTATCTCTGTTTGGTAATATCACATTTGACGTAAAATTGGCGCAATCGACGATAAAGAATTTTTTAAAAGGAGTTTCTTAACTTATCATAATTCATGGCTTTTAATAGGAACACTGATGACGCAACATCGTCTGATCGTTAGAAGCTTTCTGATTGGTTGTTTTACAGGTCGGATGATTATTGTCATTTTTTCAGTTTATTGCGCTTGACGTGCTTCAGTTTCTAACATTAAAGATTGTTTTAATCAAGTAACTTATAAATAAAACAATATTTAATAAAATGGCTGATCCAGGGGGATGGCCAAGTAAGCAAGAAACGGATTTTTCATTTCAAGGAAACGAAAACTTCAATTTCAATGAAGTTCCTGGTATAGACGGTGAGTTTTGTTTATTGCGGCTTGAATATTCTTTATTTATATTTATATAATTATTCGTCTTTCATTAATATTATCGATTAAAGATTTACATTTTTATACATAATTAATAAAAGTATATAGATTACAAATTAATATTTAAAATTAATATAACTTTAAAGATCTTCAAATTTATTCATAATATTATTTTTTTTTTTATATAATTATTATATGTACAAGTAAAATTATTAATATGACCTTGTTTTTTGAATTACAGATATACTTACAAATTGTGAATTATTAAAAAATGAAACACTCTTTGGTGATGAAACAATACTTCCTGATTTAGATGAACATATGCAGATAGATGAAGATATATTTGACTTTCTGAGTAATAGTGATGAGTTTAAGGATTTCAAAGATTTAAATATATTGGAACAAACGCCAAATACAACAAATGTTTTGACACCACCGGAAACGATAGTTAACGAACAACCAATTCCGCCTGTTCAACAAGATGTATCACCTGTACAAACTAAATCACGTAAAGTACCGGTAGCACCACCACCTACGGTATTTAGTTCACAATATACTATATCGCAGAATATGAACATTAATGTTCAGTCTCCGGTAGTTGCTTTAGCACCAGTTACACAACAAAGACAATTATTTTTACCTGCTAAATTATTAAAGTCAGACAAAGTCGTTTATTCCAATAGAGCGCAAACTATCACATCTAATTCTGTACCGCATCAAATACATACCATCGTAAATACTCCAAGTGGAACGGTATTTACTACTGGTAAGTATTTCAAATTAAAAAAAGAATTATCATTATTAAATTGTCAATTAAAATATTTCATTAATTTTCATTTTCTTTTAAGGTATTCCTGTAGTCTTAGATCCTGACAAAGTTCCAATAAATCGTTTAAATTCTAACACTCATGTTGGCGTACCAAGAGTTAGAGAAGTTAAACGTAGTGCTCATAATGCCATTGAACGACGTTATAGAACATCTATTAACGATAAAATTACTGAACTAAAAAATATTATTGCTGGCTGCGATGCCAAGTTGAACAAGTCAGCTATACTGAGGAAAACAATTGATTATATAAGATTTCTTCAGAATTCCAATGCCAAATTGAAAGCTGAAAACATGTCACTTAAATTTGCAAACCAAAGACCAAACTTACGCGACTTATTGGCAATTGGTGAATTAACGCCACCACGTTCAGAATCTAGCGAACCATCACTGTCTCCAGCTTCAGCACCGTTATCTCCAGCTTCACCTTTACCTATAAAAGAAGAACCAGATGTATTACAAAATATTCATACAACAAATAAACAAGAAGTAGGAATGAGAGATCATACCAGGTTAACATTATGCGGTATCATGTTCATGTTTTTGATATTTAATCCTTTAGGCATTATCTTGAATAGTGTCGAAAAGTTTAATTACAACTATTTAAATACAAAAGTGGATGGACGAACTATTCTTGATTTTCAAGGTAAATATAATAAACATTTATGTTCTCTTAAAATTATTATATATATATATATATATATAATTCAAATTGTTTTCTTATAATATATATTTTTTTCTATTTAGAATCGACCGAAACAGATAACAGATTATGGAGTAATATATTCCTATGGTTTACAAATATAATGCTCTTAATTGGTGGCTTATGTAGATTATTTTTATACGATGATCCAATTCTCCCAGCAGATAGTAAAATATTTTTTGAACTTCGACGGTGGAGAAGTCAAGCAGAATTTAATATATCAAAGCAAGAATACGGCCAAGCTTACAGAGATTTACATAAATGTTTAAAATATTTTAATCGTTCGTTTCCATTATCTCGTACTGAAATTGTTCTTGTGACTACTTGGCAAGCGATACGACAAATACTGCATAAACTCTGGATTGGAAGAGGGGTTCTTAATTTAAGTAAATACTTTATTGGAAAAACAGAAAGACAACAAGCTAAATTATCAGCTATGGAATTAGCTATCGTATACCAGCACATGTTGTGTTTACATTTATCTGAAGGACCCAAAAATGGTACACTTTATCTTGCTCTTTCTGCTATGAATTATGCTGAAATTGCAGATGAAAATATGCCAAAAGCACTATTGGCAGAAATCTATGTTAATGCAGCATTATGTTTTAAAAAGTATCTTTTTCCATTTATTCATAAATATTATTTGGGGAAAGCAAGAATGTTATTATTTTCGTGCACGGTACCAGCTAAATTCAAATGGATCATGAATGATGAAGGTGCAAGATTTGTAGCTACACAGAAGTGGCAATATGGTGTACAATCAGATAGCGAGTTTACTTCTCAAAATAGTAAGGCAGATCCTTTATCATTCGCAGCACGTGCTTATAGAGAACATTTAATTACACAATGTTTAAAATTATTAACTGGCACCGCTGGAGATTCACATGCATCTACGGTATTGGAATTGGCACGAAATATAATAGCTTCTGCAGAAGTTGATACTTGTTTTCCAAGTATGGATAAAATCAGCGTAGCAGGTATATAAATTTTAATTAATTAATTAATTAAATGAACATTTTATGCATAACAATCTTTATGTAGGTTGTGAAGATGAAATTGGTCTTTGGTGGGGAGCAGTCATTTGTGCTGCTGCAGCATGGAGATTAGGAGACGAAGATGAAACTGTCTGGAATATTGTAAAAAATAAATTTCCTTATGAAAGAAATTTTCAACCATGTAATAACAGTAATCGCAGTCCATTGCCATATGCTGTTTTCAACGTTTTGCAAGCAGCTAAACATTCTTCTGAAGTAGTTTCAATGCGTTTAATGGATCAGGCAGGAATATTATTAGAAAAATCCATATGTTATTATCATTGTAAACAACAGTTATCTCCAAATGTTATGGTAAGCTTTATCTATACGTATATATAGTAGGTAACTTTAGATAAATAAAATTAATAATCTTATTCACATTTAATAAGATTACTAATGATACAAAAATATTTCATTTCTCCACCTGTGCGCACTGTTTCTTTTGAAGAATGCTTACCTGTTACGAGTGTGCATTGTAGTTGCATTGCGTGAAATACAACTATGCAATACTTCTACAGTGCAACTCCTGTGGCAGGCCAAAGTACCGTGTGATAATTATTATGTATATATATATGTGTATAAGCAATCGATACTTAACATCTAATATTTTTAACATTACATTAAAATAATATATGATTATGATGTACTATTTATATTTTTACAGCTTACACAATTATGGCTTTGCGATTGGTTATTAGAGATGCGTACTATTTTATGGCAAGAATTTGATGGAGGATTAGAAAAACCAATTAGTAATGCATCTCTTGCTAGTTTTCAAAGAGATTTAGCGTGCTTAAGACAGTTATGTCAACATATGTCAGTAAGTATTCATCGAACCAAATGATAAAGGAATCTTATCTTATCTTGTCTCTAGAACTAGATATATTCTTAACTTAATTGTTTTTTTTAGTGTATATTACCAAGAGTATTTTTATACGAAGCTACAGCACGTATTATGGCAGGAGCAGCACCAGTAAAAACTCAGACTTTATTGGACCGTAGTTTGCATCATAGAAATTCACGTTCATCTATTATTTGTGGAAAAGATAGATCCCAAGAACAAATCAACGGCGAAAGAGAACATGCATTCGCATTGTGCTTAGCATGTAAACATTTACCAGCTTTATTATTGTCTTCACCTGGTGAACGTGCCGGTATGCTTGCAGAAGCTGCTAAAACTTTTGAAAGAATTGGCGATAGGAAAAGACTTCAAGAATGTTATAAATTAATGCATCAACTTGGTCCAGCTATTTCTGTTAATTAATATTTCATAGATACATTCAATATAGTTGACATATTTTTATAATCATAATATAAGGTATATAATTAGGTTATAGTATTAAACCTTATTGGACGTTAAAATATAACGATATTTTTGTGTTGCACTCGTCTGTCACATAAAAAATGACAAGTGAAATATGTATATTGCATATAAACCGAATGAGCTATAACCTAATAAGAATTGTATAAAGAGAACTGACGACCGATAAGGTATAAATAATTTGTAAATTTATTTTGTTTTATGGATATTTATGTAAATATAAATAACTATTGTATATTGTGATTATAAAATTAATTAAAAACGTATCTTAGTCCTTTTCGATTTTTAAATACTTACATAGTTTGCGTTCATAATTTACGTTGATTACATGCATCATTGTTGTTCTTAACCTATGCAAAAACAGGCATCAAACGCATGCGCGTATCTGTAAGAACAGGCATCAAACGCATGCGCGTATGTATAAGAACAGGCATCAAACGCATGCGCGTATGTATACAACACATATGCGCATGCTCAATAACACATTTAGTTCCCACGAGTAAACGTAGGTGGTAGTGTTACTAGTTTATTGCAGTGCAGTGCGTAAGTGAATATTTATTATCGTAATTGCTTTTGATTGCATTTATTGATAAAATCTTAATATCTCTAAACTAATATCTTTTTTTTCTGGTTTTTTTAACTCCATTCTACTTTACAATTTGTCCGTAGACATTTGATAAATTATTATATAAGTGAAAAAATATAGCATTTTGACAGTTTTTCCAGTGAGATAACCTCACTGTTGTTATTTATTTCACTTAGATTTAATTTTTTACTAGGTTTCCTGGGTGCATTCCTTAAACATGGATTCCGATACCGAATTACAAGAAGACGAGGAGGATATTCTTGTGTACGTCGAATTCGAAGGATTTGTTAATAATAATATATTTCGAAATGGAGAATTGCAATTAGATATAATTGGAATAGATACAGACCATCCTATAATGCAAATTGATGGGAAGGTACGTTATTTATAGATTATTCTTTTCATATTAAAAATTAAATTTACATATATTTTATCACTTAACCTTAAATTACTTATTGTAGCATTTGGCTTACTGATATGATAAAATTGTTCATTATTTCAAATAATTTAATGATGGAATTTTTCTGTTCATAGTTCTATGAAGGTACTTATGAGGATGCTGTAGGAACTTATATGTTTTTTGATAAAGATGACCAACCAGTTATCCATGATCCTGTATTTGATCAAGCTCCAACTTTAAAATATTTTGGAAAGACTAGAAAGATATTAAAAATGCAGAGAGTATTTGTTAAACAAAGGGTAGAAGTTCTCGGTGACTCTGAGCATAGTAAATGCATTCCAAATATTGATACGATTAAAGAAGCTGGCATTCCACCTATGTATCAATCAGAAGGTATTTTCAATCAAATTTATCTTAACATATGTAAGGGTAATAATATGGTCTTAGATTATTTCAAATTCTTTAACAAAATATTAACAACGTAGTTTTATATTATTTCAAAATTTATAACTAAATGTTAAAAATAAACAAAACATTGGTGGTGAATATGTTAATAATAAAAATTGTATATGTAGACAGCTTATTTTACCATTTAATTTTGATTTTATTTTATATAGCACTTTCCTTTTGGAAGGATATAAGAGACAAAAGAATAGATGCTTTATGTGCCTATTTGAAAAAACATAAAATCAGAGAAGAAATGAAGTCACAAGGTATTGCATTAGATTCCGAATCTGATGAAGATAATCCGTTCGCTATATATAAGGATACAGAAGAAGGGAAAAGCCAACAAAACTTGGTTAATTCTAACACCAAATCATCAGTGGATGTAACTACTTCTTCTACAAGCGAAAAAGCTTCCCCAAAAGAAGTTAAGGAACATATCCATTCTAAACCATCTACTTCGAAAACTAGTGATTCCATTGCTGACATCGATCGTAAAGTATGCAGACCTACTAAACTAGTTAATAGAAAGAAAGTATGCGTTAAAAGTAAAACGACAAAAAAACAGAAAAAGAAATCAAAGGTTGTGGAAGATGAATCTATTAAAAAAAATGATTGTAACACAGAATCAATACCTTCAATGGAAGAACAAAATTTGAATAATTCTACTTCAGATACTGAAGTGAATAATCTACTTGATAATATAGAAAATTATATTATAAATAATTTTGATATGAAGGATAATGTACAGGAACATAAAGATATTAATACAGACATTAACACGGTTGAAACACAAGTGAAAACAACTGATACTATACTTGATATTGTGGAAAATACTAAAGATAAAAAGCATGATAAGTTATCAAAGCGAGAAGCAAAATTGAAAGCGTTATTGGGAAAATTGAAGTCTGATAAATAATGTGATAAAATGAATACAAATATCAGTGATAAGGTATAATTACAAGTAATATATAATTTAATAAATAATTCCGCTTGATAATTTATTAAAAATCCATTAAAAAATTGATCTTTTTATTGTATTGATTAAAAACATAATTATCGTTAAAATTATCGTTCAATATGAAATACTGCACTGCACTAGCCAATAGTTTATACATACATACATACATATATATATATATATATATATATCTGATAAGAAAATAAAAATGATATAATATTCTTGCTTGTAAAATTAGGAAAAATAGATTGAAGGTTTGCATTGGAAAAAAGGATCCAATATCCTCTTAACGAAATAATGGATTGTCCAAGTTCTTCACCAATCTAAATCGCTAGATAGTTCGTCAGGATATTCTCCTGTCAAGCAAGCAGTGCAGTGACCAACATAATTGCTTTCTTTATTGTCCATATTGTGTCTAACAGCTTGAACAAGTCCTTCTACAGAAAGGTATGTCAAACTATCAGCACCAACATGTTTGGCTAATCTTACATTGTCAAGCTTATTAGCAATTAGTTCTTCTCTCGTTGGAATGTTAATTCCCATGTAGCATGGATATTTTAAGGGAGGTGATGCTACTCTGATATGTACCTGCAAATAAACGTGATAATTAGATGTAGATTTATACATTATTTATAAATGTATATATATATGTATAAAGTTGCAACTATGTTACTTCTTTTGCTCCTGCATCACGTAAAAGTTTAATGATTGGTCCAATAGTATTTCCTCTAACAATAGAATCATCGATCAGAATTAATTTTTTTCCTTTTACATTTTCGGATAAAGCTCCAAATTTTTTAGCAACTCCTAATTGTCTTAATCGTGTGCTAGGTTGAATAAATGTTCTTCCAACGTATCTATTTTTACAAAGTACTTCAGCAAATGGTATTTGAGACTAGAAAATATGTGAATTAAATAAGTAATTAATGTTAATTGTATTATATTTCTTTTTTTTATGTAATAGTAATAATTTAATTAGATAACTCACTTGTCTAGCATAACCATGTGCTGCTGCAGTACCAGATTCTGGTACAGAACTAACTATATCGGCTTCTACCGGAGATTCTATTGCTAATACACGACCACATTGCATACGAACTGAATATACCATTTGTCCTGTAAAGAAAAATACAAAAATATGTAAATTAAATACTAGTTTACTAAATTCTTATTGATGATATTAATGTTAACGATGGTTTACCTTCAAAAATACTGTCACTTCGAGCAAAGTAAACATATTCAAATATGCAAAATGCTTGTCGTTTATTATTTGGTCTATCTACAATGTCAATAGTTTTAATACCCTCACGAGTCAATTCAACAATTTCACCTGGAAAAACTTCCCGCACATATCTTGCACCAATGCTTAAGAAACCACAAGACTCTGACGAGATTACCCAACCTTCTGCTTCATCGTCGTCATCTGAATCACCTGCAGCTAAATTTGTATAATACACAATTTAATAATTATAGATGTATTTTTATAATATTAATGTTTATATATATATATATGCAACGTACCGAGTTTGCCAATAGGTACTATTTTTCCTAAACATAAAGGCCTGTTTCCATATGGGTCTCTAACGCCATAAATTTTATCTCCTTGCATGATTACTAAAGAATAGGATAATGGTGCTAATTGCATGAGATGTTTGATACGTGCTGGCCAATCTGGACCATTAACTTCACCTTCAGGAGGATTTAAACATAAAGCTTGCGTTATTAATTCAGAATCTGAATGCGTCGAGAGACCCACACCCCGACCTAATACCTAATTCAAAGTAATAGATAAAAGTTAAAATTAAATTCATAAAGTTACAAATTAAAAGTCAAGGAAATAAGAGATTCAATTTTAATTACCATTTTTCTTAATGATTCTGTATTTACAAGTTCTCCATTATGAGCAACTGCTAAAGCACCGTGTGCTGTATGAACTACGAAAGGTTGACAATTAACTTCTTCGCTAGCTGCACAAGTGCTGTATCTAGTATGACCTATTCCTAAATTGCCTTTGAGTTTCTTGATGCTTTCATCGTTGAAAATGTTATTAATCATTCCCATACCCTTATGAACACAAAACGACTTAGAGCAAACACCTTGACTTGTAACAATTCCAGCACTTTCTTGACCCCTGTGTTGTAAAGCGACTAAACCTATTCAAAAATGTATAGTTAATGTTATCATCTAACTTAATTTATTATACACAAAATTCTTCAAAATTAACTTACCAAGACATATCATTTGGCTTACATCAATTTGTGGTGGCCAATCTCCTGCAGCAATACATCCAAAAACACCACATTCATGTGTGAGTCCAGAAACTTCTTTATTTCTACCTTCATATTTAGAAGCTGAATCTTTTGATTCAACTTCATTTATTGAAAGACGAGATATTGCACTAGAACAACTTTCATCATTCATCTCCTGAGACATTTTTATATTTAATCTATAACAAAATGATTCAAAGATTAATCTATAGTTTTGCTTTTTACGTGTCATACATTTATATAATAAATTATAAATATTAGAATTAGTTAAAAATCAACTTTTTTGTTTTTAGTTACATTCAATAATATTATCAAAGTGTTAAAGTATTCTCTCGTTTTATACGTCACTAATTTTACGTAATGTGTTTTGCAAATGGAACAAATGTTGATATACATATGGACAAATATGTGAAGTAAATATTAATATCAGTGTCTTTAGAAGTGCATTCTAGACCCCCTACAGTCTTATTTCAGATTATCGTCAATGCCCCTATAAACTATCGACCCCAAGGGGTTAGATAAAGAAATTTCGCAATTAATTTCATCATTCAACTGCGATGTGCTTTGTGTCATCTAAAAACTTATTTTTCATCAGAAATTTTTATTGATCACATATACAAACATTTCATTTCCTTTCATTTCAATTCAATAATATTTTAATTTAATGTTTTTGTATTATTCAAATATTGATTTATCTTAAAGATATTTATCAATATTATTTGTTTCAAGAGAGGTAACCTATATATATATATAAACATACACGTGTGCATACACATATTTCTATAAATTAAACAAATTAATAATAATAATAATAATAGTAATAATAATAATCTAAACCTTATATAAAATATAAAACCAATACTAAACAAATTCAATGAAAATAACCTATATCCATATAAACACACATCCACACACATACATAACATACATATATTATTTAAAATTAAAGAAATTAATAATAATAATAAGTTGAACCTTATAAAAAATCTAACAAATATGCAAGAATGGGAAATAAGATAGTCTTAAAACAAACAATTGCATTCGCAAAAGAAGAAAGTTATAAAAATATAATAGAAAAATAGAAACAAATCAGGATAACAGAATGAAACGTTGATCTATAGAAATAATCTATAATTACGTGTCAGTTTTTTCATGAATATTGGAAAGATCGTTAGAATGGTCATTTAATTCAAGGTTTTAGAAAAATCTAAATAGAAATCATTAATATATCATCGTAACTTTTATCAACCCGTTTTCTGCGTACTTGTTGGATAATTCATTTTCACATACCGTAAAATAGTATAATATACTTGCATATAAATATATATATATATATATATTATATGTGTGTGTGTGTGTGTTGTGTATGTGTGTGTACTATATGTAAGTATATCTCTAATTACACGAAAGGAAAGGATAAACGTAGTTATGTTATGATCGATTTCTTAGCCTAGATACATAAAACAAAGGTTAAACCTACATGAAATGTAATAGTAGATTATATAATTGAAGGTTATTTATTTTTTTAATATTCATGTAAATGCGAGCAAATCTTTCATTTTAAGTTACAAGATATAAAACAAGAGAAATCATTATTGCAATCTTAGATCGTCTATCCTTTATCACGTGCGTGGTTTCTTCATTCGCGTGTTCCATTCTATATATATATATACATATATATATATAAATACATATGTTAATACGTATGGAGAAAGAGAAAGAGAGAGAGAAAGAGAGAGAGAGAAAGAGAGAGAGAGAGAGAGAGAGAGAGAGAACGAACTCAGCACGTGCTTTTGGAATATTACGTATTTCTCTCTTCTTTTATATTTTCTTAAATATAATTAATGATAAAATACTTTGTATAAAAACAGTATTATAGAATGTTTTTTAATACAACAATATGTTATAAATATGAATTTAAAAAAATGTATTTATACAAAGAAGAAGATACTAGAAATAATATAGAATAATGATAATAATAATAATAATAATATATATATATACATATTCATAATATGTTATATATAATAATATATTATTAATACATACATATGTGGAGATGTGTGCGAAATTTGGTAGTTCTGCCTTTTTTTCTTATACGTTTTTATAATATAATAAACTTGTATAATAATCGATCGTATAGTATATTAATCGATACGATATGATGAAATAAAATACAATCCACTCTGTTCGCCAACTAAACGACAAATGAGCTCGTAAACCAATGGTTACTTACATGTTACTTCTTAACAGTGAACTAATTCTTTCTTTGACTATTATCTTTTATTTTCTGGCCGGCTCTCACAAACACAGTTAGAACTTGAATGTAAGAAGTATACTGGGACTTGTCTCTCTTATGAATTCTTATTCCACTATATTTCTCTAGACAAGAGAATGACAGACTGATGATGGAGAAGAAGAGGAAGAAGAAGAACAAATGAAGAAGACGAAAACGATCACGCCATGAAACCGGTTCCTTCACTTCCGGATAGAATTTACCCCAAAGAAGCTTATTGGTAAGCTTTTTATACTATTACTCCCCCTACTTTGATTTACTATCTCTACCCTTAATTCTATCAATTCTTTTGATTATTTTTTACCATTTTTTTTGTTATCTTTCATTAGATATACTTTTATATATATATAATCATTGTTTCTATTTATTTATTTGTTTTTATTTATCTCTTATTCATTACCATTCATTATTTAGAATTAGTCATTTGTTCAAGCACGTGTTCACACATATACATATATTCATATATACTTGCACATAATTTTTATTTATTTATTTTTCTATTTATCTATGGAGATTTATTTATTTTTTATTTATTCAATATGAAATTTATTGAGATCTTTTCTGCACGTTACATTATTATTCGATTTTAGATTGTTCTAGATGTTTCTTTTTTGTTGGATAGAAATGAAATTATAAATGAAACTTTTTCAATTCAATTATTTTCAAAGTCACTTTGTTTAATAATATTATTGTCGATAATTACTTTTTTCTTTTTTTTTCCTTTTCTTCTTTTTCTTCTTCTTCTTCTTCTTCTGCTAATATTTGTAAGGATTCTATTTCATTTTGAATGATTCATATATTGCTTAATGACGTTTGAATATGCGTATTGTTATTGTTGTTTGTTAAATATTTATCGATATTTTTTTTAAATTTGTTTATCATTGTTTATCCAAAGTTTCCATTGACATTTAAATAGAAATTTCACATTAAAGATTATTCTATAATTATCGACAGATAGTGGTAATTGTACTTTATATTATATCAAATAATTTTGTATTAATTATCTATTGAACTTAATGATCCTTAAACAAGAAACAATGGGAGCGGCCATTTTGAAATTCATATTTTACCGCGTCCAAATAATTTCTAATATGTCTGTCAAAATCGACCTATTAAAAAAAAGTCTTTAAAAATATATTTTTCTAATCACGATAACTCGATAATCGATTACGTAATATCGATTAATTATATATCAACGAAGAGAAGAAAAAAATGTTATGAGAGTGGTCATCTTGAATTTCATACTTTACCGCGTTAAAATAATTTAAAAAAAAAAAAAAACAAAAAAAATGTTTTTAAACATATGTTATTCCAATCTCGATTTAACTTGTTTACGATTTATCGATTGCGTAATATCGATTATATATAATTTTTCGAATAATCCTATAACGCAAGAAAGAAAAAAAAATTCGAAAATATTAATGTTACATACGAGAAGAAAAAAAACAACAATTTTATTTTGTATTAAATGCGAGAATAAATTTTTATGTCGTCACGTCTTAGATTACGTTATTTTGATTTTAATAATTGAGTAATCGGTACGAGGGGTTAGGGGAAGGGGAATGTGGTTACGATAATGCCACAGCATCACGATCGAAAGAGATCAACCAGCATTACCAGAATATTCCATACACCAAACAAAATAATTAAACACATGATCTATATACATATATGTTATATTATTTTTCTCCCCACTACCATCTGATCAAATTCCTTTTTACTCCTTGATCCGTAACGCGGACCAGCATTCATATCGTTGTACGTGATTAGAATAGGCTGGTTAACAAAATGACTGGTGAGTCTCGTCATTCTTATTTCTTTTTTTCTTGTTTTATATTAAAAAAAATCTTTTAAATTTATATTTATGAGAGAACATTGTTGCATTAAGATAGGTTCTATTGTTTTTTTTTTTATACAATAGTATTTTGTTATAGATCATATTGTATTTAAAAATTGTATTATTCGAATGATGATCTCTTTAAATTAAATTCACATGCGTGGTAAATCTAACCAATAGATACTTGATAAATGTTACAGGTTATTGATTACTTGTAAAAAATCATGACGTTTTAAATCATTAAATTATATGTTTATGGAGAGTGAGAGAATGATTGACAAATGACTGTTGTTTTTATTTGTAACTTTACAGAATATAAATTAGGTAAATTGATCATCGAAGGTAAGACCAAAAAGGTCTATGAGATTTTGAATGAACCAACATTATGTTACATTCAAAGTAAAGATCGAATTACGGCTGGAGATGGTGTTAAGGCTCATAATTTAGAAGGCAAAGGCGTTATTAGTACAGCTACAACATCTAAAGTATTTCAATTATTAAATGAAGCCGGTATCAATACATCCTTTGTCAAGCTTGATAGTAGTAATAAGAATGCTTTTATAGCACGCAAATGTGAAATGGTACCCATCGAATGGGTTACAAGAAGATTAGCCACCGGTAGTTTCTTGAAAAGACATTCAGGTAAGTAATTGTTTATTCTGGTGAAATAACTTTTGTTAAAAGATTAACAAATGTTCTATTTTTAATATAGGTGTAGAAGAAGGATACAGATTTAATCCACCATTGCAAGAAACATTTTACAAGGACGATGCCAATCATGATCCTCAATGGTCGGAAGAACAAATTATTTCTGCTAATTTCAAATTAAATGGAGTTACCATTGGCAAAGACGAGGTTGATATTATGCAACGTACTACATTGACCGTTTTCGAAATCCTAGAAAGAACTTGGGCAACACGAGATTGTTCTCTTATAGATATGAAAATAGAATTTGGTGTAGATACGTCTGGTAATATTGTTGTTTCCGATGTTATTGACAGTGATTCCTGGAGATTATGGCCATCCGGTGATAAGCGTTTGATGAAAGATAAACAAGTAATTAATAGTTTTCTTTTTTTATTATCATTTTCAAAATTATAATGTGTTATATATCCTATTATGTTTTTATTCGTATATGTATGTATTTATAATATGTGTGTACATTTACCCAGGTATATAGAAATTTATCTAATGTCACTAAAGCTGATTTGGATGTAATTAAATGCAATTTCGAATGGGTAGCAGCTCAATTGGATCATCTCATTTTATCTCCGATGTCATTGGTCGTTATTTTAATGGGTTCTCCATCGGATGTAGAACATTGCGAGAAAATAGCTTCCTATGCGAAGAAATTAGGTTTAATAGTGGAACTTAGAGTGTGCAGTGCACACAAAAGTACTCTTGAAACTTTACGTATTCTTGCTGAATATGAAGGTAGCGGGAAAAAGGTATTGAAATAAATCAAATTAATAATTTATTATAATTACGAGAATAATAATTAATTGCTTGCCAGTGGAATGTTTGATCATATGGATACGAATCTGTATAAATTTGAATGACCTATGCCAGTCTACTGCCAAAGAAAATTCCATTTACAAATATGATAAAAAAACCGATAATTATGTCGAATGCATATTATTTACTTCTTAGATATCAGAAGTTCTTCTTTTTTAATGTAGGCGGTGTTGATTGCTGTAGCAGGGAGAAGTAATGGATTAGGTCCAGTATTGTCTGGAAATACTACTTTTCCAGTTATTAATTGTCCTCCTTTTAAACCAGAGAATATTACACAAGACATATGGTCATCCATAAATGTACCTTCAGGTATGTAAATACATTTCTTATAAATTGATTATTTTTATTTCAATTATATATAAATATGTTAGTAAAAATAATACAGATATGAATACGTTATTATTAATGTAAATGGATTGCGAAATTTGCTTATCAAATGGTGTAATTATAGAATATATAAATGTAACTTATTGAATACTTTGGATTAGTATATACACAATTAGTAAACTTATTGTAGGATATTTAATTAATTAATGTTTTGTTTTTATTTGTTTTTTTAATCATGTTTGCAGGACTTGGTTGCACAACAGTCGCTTATCCAGAAAGTGCTGCACTTGCTGCTGCTCAGATACACTCGCTTCATGATCATATGGTTTGGTCAAAGTTACGTGCAAAACAGCTTAATAATTTCATTACTTTAAAAGAAGCCGACAAGAAGATACAACATAAATTTCTATCAGTAAAAGTTTAATGGATTAATCGATTTTTTTTGAATTACTTCTGTGAAAGAAGATAATTGCATTTAAATGATTTAAGAAAAGTACATTTCAAACATTTCCATTTAGAATTGTATTGTATACAATACTATAAAATTTACTTACCGATTTTTTTATCTATAAAATATATATATAAATATATATATATACATATTCATGTTAGCACTTCTTGCATATACATTATTATTATTAATCTTATTATTGTTATATTGGATACAAGTTTACAATATTCATTTACTTCCACTTAAACAAATTTTTGAATAGAATAATTAATTAGCAGTAAAAATATTGTAACATTTAATCCAAGATATTTTTATAGATTTATATATATATATATATGCATACAAAATTAAAAGTTTATTTTGTCTAAATATTTAAAAATCCTTACATTTATTGATTAAGATCAATAAAAATGAGACAAATAATGTATCTACATTCCATAAATATATTCCTTTTTATAAAAGTCATTTATATATCGAAGTAATTATTAACAGATTTAATTATAAAGTTAATAATTAATTAACATTGATTTTCACTTGCTAGAGTTTCTATTTCATTAATTTCTTTTGGACAATTTCTTGATAATACTAAAGGTCCATTTTCTGTAATTAAAACATCATCTTCAATTCGTATGCCTAACCCATGGAAATTTGATGGTGCCAAGGGATTTTTATGATTAATATATACACCTGAAAAAAATATATATGTTAAAATTATGTATAGATAAATATTAGATATATACATATATATTGTCAGATTATTTACCAGGTTCGATAGTTATAATCATTCCAGGTTGTATTGGAACATTGGTAGATATTTTGGCAGTATCATGTACATCCATTCCTAAATAATGGCTAACGTGATGTGGACAATAACTAAAGGCAGCTGATATTAATTTATCTCCTGATAAACTTTTAGGTATTAAGCCTATTTCTTGTAATCTTTTACTCAAGAGCAAACACATGTTGTGAAATAATTGATCTAACGTTGGCATTTTGTTCACTTTTTTCAATAATTCTTTTTGTATATCTAATACAATTTCATATAAAATTCTTTGCTCTGGCGTGAATTTACCATTGATAGGCCACGTTCTTGTAATATCAGACGTATAACCGTGATATTGACAACCTACAAATAGATAATATTAAATGAAAACAATGAAATATCTGAATAATAGAAAATAATTTAAAAAAATAATAATTATATTCACCTGCATCCATTAATACCATATCTTCATTTTGAATAATTTGATTATTAGAAATATAATGAATAATATTAGCATTGCTTCCTCCAGCAACAACAGGTGGATAAGCTAAAAATTCAGCATCATTTATACGACATTCGTAATCGACTATTGCAAATAGATGATGTTCGCTCATTCCTGGTCTGGAAGCTTGAATAGTTTTTTTTATTGCCATAGATGCTATGTCACAACTTTTTTGCATCAAATTAATTTCACTTTGCGATTTGATTGAACGTACTTTATGAAACAAACTCTTTGGAGAGATAAATCGTTGAATATTATTTGTTTTAATTAATTCATTTAACTTAATGTGTAGTTCAGTTTGAAGTATATTAGTGTCATCGTACCAAATAATGCTATTTTTATGTTCATTAATAAAACAACCAAAAAATCTTTCAAACTCTGTGACAGGAAGAGCTTTGTTAACACCGAACAAATCAGGAGCCACTTCTACTCCAGTTCTTGGTCCTTCCCATAACTCAGAATGTTCATCCTTCTGATTCATAAATAAAATAGATGTAAAATTATCTCCTACAGTGGTAATAACTAATATCGTGTTAGGTTCTTTGCAACCACAGAAATATAAAAAGTCTGTGTTCTGACGAAAAACGTATGGAATTTTGTCAGACATGTATACTTTAGAAGACGATGGTATTATTATAAACTGTGATTTACATCGATCATTTGTATTACTGTTCTGTAGAATATTTTCAATTAATTTAGATCTCCTTTGTTTGTATTCATCACGGTGTATACCAGGAGTAACCTCTCCGTCTTTTAAAAGATGAGGATGAGACATTGAAGTAGGTTGTCCATATTTTTGATGAAAAACGTTTTTCACACATTCTTGATTTGGTAAATTACTTCTCAATCTTTTTACACACCATACATTCAAATTATTATTTTGTCTACCTAGAAAAATAATTTGTTATTAAATTAAGTAAAATAATTTAGAAAGAATCATTATTTTTTAACATGTGAAAAGATATATTTGTAAACTATGATCTACCATCTTATTTTTCATCTTACAAATATTGGATAATTACTTCTCACCAAATTTAATAATTAAATTTTTAACAATTTCTCTCGACGTGCCGAACATAATTTTTTTTTATTATTTTTGTTATTTTTTAATTGTCTTTGTTTTTATTTCACACTACATTAAGTATTAATTTATTATTTAGTTTGTACATTCAGAATATGTGAATGACGAAACTCACGAAATGTGTTACCAGATGGTGTCTCGATCACTTCGTGTACTTTGCATAATAATAAGTAAAAATAATAATATCTAATATATTTCGTTTAGATAATAGATATTTAAATAATAGATAATTATTATTGTTACTTTTACGATTTTTTCTTTCTCTATGAATTTAATAGGAAAAGTAATTGATTTGCAAAGAATCTGATATATAATTATAACCATCGAAAGTGTTTAAATAATACTAATGATTATTTTTATTAAATAATGATTTAAAATTTGATTAATTCGACTGATAAAATCATACGAAAGAAAATGTATGTAAACGCAATCAATGTAATTCATTATTTTTATCTGATTTATTGATAATACAGATTCAATGTTCCAAGTAATTATTATGCAAACTCGCCAGATGGCAGGCAGATCGAAATGTTGATAAGGAAGATAGCACTGATGGTAAAGAAGATTAGAAAATATTCAAATGATCATCAAATTTTTAATTGTATAGAAAAAAAAAAAAAAGGAAAACAAAATGAAAGTATTTCAAATGATATATTATAAAAATATTTATAATAATATAGAAATTATTAAATAGTTATCGTTCATGCGTAACAAAAGTCGTGGTCCGGGTCATAAGGTGCAATTCCTTGAAGGAATTCTTTTTGTATTGCTAGGGCAATCCGATTGTCTTGTATTAGAAAAAAAAAAACTAGAAAGAGAGATTATGTCAAACGTTCTCGCATGATCGGATACACTAGGCGGATCTTGAATTATCAGAGATTCGTAGGAATCTTTTGTCTGTTGTATAAATGATTGCTTGTTGGTATTGGTGTGGTGAACCACAGGTTGACGAATGATTGTCACGCGTTACGATAAAAGTGACAACTATTTATGACATCATCGCGTGGGTTGCGAATTGAAGTACCTATAAATCAAATTATGCAATCACGATAATATTTTTATCTTTTTCTATTTTTATTTTACATGAAAAAGTTTTCTATCTCACGATAAGATGTATATATGTACAAAAAAATATATATGAGATTGATCATTTATTTTCTATTATTCTGAGAGAAAGATCGATATATCATAGATGCATAGATCGTCATAACATGATCCATGAGAGTTGTTTGGGTGTTAATATCGCTTCGCATAACTCGCTCACGGAAATGGCGAGTATGTTGAATGCGTGGCGAGGTTACTCAAAGCGATGTCATTGTTAACGCTTGGTAAATGTTACAGGACACACGTTGCAGCCTTAAAGAGAGCATTTTCTTGGGTGTGGTTATACCCTGTCTTGGTGGTGAGTGTAGTACAAAGGTGGGGCATGATCGAGTGCCAATGCAGTCTCTACTCCTATAAATTCGACGATCTAAGTAAGTGAAACTTGTAATGCAGTTCTCGACTTCGTTTGAAACAGACGTTATAGAGATTCTTGTTTTTTTTTAGAGTATTGTGCTAAAGTTTGAACGTTTGAGGAACGATGATTCAACATCTTGTAAGTATAAACAATTAAATTTTGTATTTATATAAGAAAAAGAATTACTTGTTCTTAACATTTATCATATTTTTAGGTAATCTTTTGTGGAGTGGTAAGCGTGGCCCTTAGTGCTCCGCAATGGTATGGACCACATGCCGGTTATGGTGGGCATGCTGCACCAGCACCACTTGGTCCTGATGGTCGTGTGGTAGATACTCCTGAAGTAGCCCAATTAAAGGCTGCTCATTTGTCAGCTTTAGCCGAAGCCAATGCACGTGCACCGAAAGGACCTGGTGGACCCGTACCTGGACCATACGCACCTGGAGCACCTGCTGGTTATGCACCTCATTACAGGTTTATTAATAATATCAAATACATTAACGAGATATTATTAATATTAATTCATTAAATTGTTCTTTTAACAGTGGTCCACCAGCACCATTGGGACCTGATGGTCGCGTAGTAGACACACCCGAGGTTCAACAAGCCAAGTCAGTTCATTTCTCTCTGTACAATGCTGAAGCTCAACGTGTACCAGCTGGGCCAGCTGATCCAGTTGCTTCTGGTGCTTACGATCCATCATGGAATAACAATGGCGCTTGGAACCAAGGATCCTGGAATCCTGGACACAATTATTACTAAAAGGATTTATTTCATTTTTTTTCCTTTTTTTGGATTACGTTCGTTCGACTCGAATCAATTTAAGAGATGCACACCTACTGGTATCTTTTAAAATCTACCTCGATAATATTCAATTTTCGTATCTACCTCGTTCAAGACTAATCATAAGAAGAAGAAGAAGAAGAAGAAGAAGAAGAAGATGCAGATGATGAAGAAATGATATGTGCTCTTCGTTCCGACTGATTTCAACGATTTTCAACTACCTCTTATCATTTATCCGGACGAACGAGAATAATTCCTTCGATTCATAGATCTCTGGTTTATTTTACTGTCTGTCTGTCGCTCTCTATGCCTTATTTCTTACTTTTTTATTGTATATCATTAATGTTATATTATCATATTAGATTTCGAGCGATCAATTGTCAATTTCTTATGTGTATGGTGCTATTAAATATATTCTATTATATTCATATATATGCATATATATAAATATATACATACATATAACATGAATACGTGTAAATGATATATGAACAATCTAGTTATGAATAATTCAATGATAATAACTGTAAATCGTACGAGTTCTCATCATCATAAGGAAATGATTTTCAAGGTGATCCTCTTAATAATCCTGTTATTCTAAACTAGTTTTTCATTTGCTTTGAATTACTTCGTTGTGATCTTATTCGATTCATTTTACGTTCATTGACGCCGTGGAAAAGTAAGTTCCTTGCACGAAGGACGTCTCATATATATAGACCGTATATAGATCGTATATAGATCGTATATATGATCTATTGATCTAGCACGTGCTGTTCGATTAACACGCTCCCGACAAGATTTCGATCTAATCGACAATACGGTAGTGTCATTAACGTCATGTTACCTTTTGATTTATCGTTCCTTGATTTATCGCTCGATAACGAAGTACCACACCATCGTAGTTACATTCTTTATTGACTTAGTATTTGAATTTTATTTCATGAATATGTATATGATCTTATGATTTACCGTTAACTCTTTCTATTTAATTTGTTTTTTAGTTTTTTTTTTCGAAGTGAAAACTTCTTTAGAATGGAGATTATTTGAAAATGGATAAACAAAATAAACAGATTATTTAATTATTATTGAAATTCGTGAGAATATATACATGGATCATTCTCCAATAAAATTATGAACAATTTTTTAATGTTTTATTATTTTTAAGACGATCATTAGATGTCGAAACATCGAATAATTTCATTTTTTTTTAAATTTACTATTCATGTAAGATATTAAATATTATTGTTTAAAATATGCATTAATAATTATAAAATTACAAATAAATTTTTATTATTTATTTAATAATTATAAAAACGTGCGCCTGTAGGAATGCAACCCTTCAGACACAGTTTGAAAATGCTGTTTGTGAGCGCCATCTGTCAGAACGGATTTTTTGTTCTGCCCGAAAGATAGGCAACCCGCCATACATACATGTATGACCAGTTTGGAGTGAAAAAAATTGCCGTCCCAACAGATGTCGCTTGCAAGCAACATTTTTAAAGTGTGTCTGGAGGGTTGCATTCCTACAGGCGTAATATTATTATAAATAACGCGTTGCGGGATACAACTAGTTATTAAATAAATAATAATACGATATATTTATTGATTACATATATAGGTATATATATATGCATGTTTCATAAAATAATAATTATCAAAATCAATGATAAAAAATGATTCAAAATATCAGTTTATTTTATTAATCAAAATCTACAATAATTACTATATACAATTGTTTGCAAAAGTTTTGATTAGTATAGTTCGAGTTTTTGTTTAAACTATTACAGACAAAGAGAGAAAAGACGACGGAAAAATCAGGTACATAATCGTCTATATCGAAT
Organism: Polistes dominula; assembly: GCF_049000335.1. Taxonomy (NCBI): domain Eukaryota; kingdom Metazoa; phylum Arthropoda; class Insecta; order Hymenoptera; family Vespidae; genus Polistes; species Polistes dominula. The sequence continues at coordinate 2,608,239 of NW_028300963.1, forward strand.
TAACCATCATTCTCTTCTTTCTTTAAAAAAAAATTAAAAAAAAAAAAATAAACAGAACAAAAAGGAAGATTATTTATACATAACCATAAAAATGTTACTACTATTATTCAAGCCAACTAAAAAACTCGAACGATATTCGAATAATCGTTTTTATCGAATTTTTATCCCCTTTTATAAAAGAAGATAATAATAATAATAATAATAACAATAATAAAAAAGATCTATGAACCTAAAAAAAAGGAAATGTATGAAAGTATGCAGTTAAAAGAACAAAAATCAATTATCACTATGAAAAATTAACAATTATTATCTGACAATTATAATAGAGTGTTATATTTCTATTCCTAAATAGAGAGATTATATTAAAAAAAAAAAAAAAAAAAAAAAAATGAAAAACATAATTTAATTTCTATGGAAAAATAGAAATTCCTATACAGGGTGGGCCAAAAATTGTAATTATTTGTAACACGAATAATGTTATCCTTATTTTTGTTGTTGTTAATCGTAAAACTGCAATTCCAATTAATTTTTAGCTAACCCCTGTGTATCCCTCTCTCTCTCTCTCTTTCTAATTATAAATCATTATAATAATATACCTAAGAGAAAAAAAGAAAAACAAAAGATAGGATTTGAAAGATCTAACTACTACTACTATACACCAATTATGTTATTGTAAATCATGTTTTTTTTCTTGTGTGTGGGTTTTTTTTTTTTTTTTTTAATAATAATTACTGTCCTCACGATGAGAGACCATAGCAATTGCACGCGCACGTGCTTTCATGTGAGCAGCACGAGCTCTAGCAACTTCCGGTGTATCCATGACACGTCCATCGGGTCCAATAGGTGCAAGTGGTCCTCGATATCCTATTGGTGATATCGCTGCATAATTAACACGAACAGGTGACAGGTAAATTAGATTTCTATGGTCATCGTAATCGGTCAATTGGTATTGGGCCGCTGTTACTGCGGAAGCCGCAGCTGCGGCCAATTTTGAGGTTGTTCGTGCATGTGCCGCTAAATGTGCAGCTTTTGCTTGAGCTACCTAAAATTTTATCAACAAATTTCATTATTATTAACAATTAAATTAACAAACGTTTTGTTCAGTATTATTTTTCATGATTTATAAACATTTAATGGAAAGGGTTGGAGTAGAAGAATGAATTTTTTTTATTTTATAATTAAAAACTAATGTGTGTGTGTGTGTGTGTGTGTGTCTTAATATGTGTTTTGAAAAATAATATTTAAATTTTAACTCCGCCTAGTTAGTATCTAGATAACTAGATAATAACTAGCTGGTCCCAAGCCCAGATAAAGGAGGAGGGTTCGAGGGTGAGACTTGCAACCTACCCTCGGTAAAAATAAATTATTATTAGAACTTAGTTCTATTATGCGGGAGCGATAATAGGATTAAGTCCTAATAATAATAATAATAATAAGTATAATAATAATATATATGTAGTAATCAAATTTTTAGTTAGTCAAATTGGCTTAGTTAGTAAATCTAATTTTAAATATTAAATCTTTTGTTGTAAATTATAGGATGCTCCTATTTATTAACATTTTATATTTATTAAAATATGTTATATAATTTGAAAATTGCTATATGCAAGAATTTAATTATTATATATATATATATACTGATGGGATTTGGTATTTGTGGCAATTAACTTTCGAGTTCCTAATACCAATTAATAATAGTAATAATAATATACTTATATATTATTTAATAATAAAAATATTTAATTATATTATATAAATTATCTTTATATTTATATAATATATTTATAATATATAAATTATCATATATATATATATATATATATGATAATTATTTTACACAATAATAACCTTAAGTTATCATTAAAAATGTCGACGTAATGGCGTGTCATATTGAGAAAAAAAAGAAAAACAACACAAAAAATATTAAAAACAATTTCTAATATTAATATAAAATATTAGAAGTAAAATTGTCATTTAAAAAAAAAAAAAATGGCGTTACCTCAGGGGTGTCAACAACACGACCATCTGGTGAAAGTGGTGCAGCAGCAATCGTTCGAGTTCTTGTTTTGATGGTTAACGGTGCAATAATTGGTGGTACCATAGTTGGTCTCATCATCATCATCCTGTCAGTATAATCGTTACGTTTGATTTCTCTAATCCTTGACAATGCTTCAGCATGTGCCGCCATATGTGCATTACGTGCACGTACAACTTCCGCGGTTTCTAATACCCTGCCATCTTTCGATAGGGGTGCTGGTGGTCCACGATATTCGTACAAGGGTGCCCACATGTACTTAGCTTCGGTACTCGCCATTACGAGCAACACGGTTAGTACTATCTGGAACAAAATTCACCCCATCATATTTTTTTTCTAATATTTTCTTCATAAATAATAATACACTTCACTTTAAATGTTGTTGTTTTTTTTTTTCATTTTTTTTTTTTTACCGAACTTACATTAGCAGTCAAAGAAAAAGAAAAAAGAAGAAGAAAAGAAAATAATTGAATAGAACACAATCAAAAATCATATTTAAAAGAAAGATATTATGGATAATGAAAATGAAAGATGGGAGAGAACAAAATGATACAAAACTTTTGTCTTTTTTTTTCTCTTTTTTTAGGATCAAAGAAACTTTCGTAGAAAAACTTTTCTTTTTTTCTTTTTTTGATATACTTATGTATATATATATATATTTTGGATAAATTGTAGCATATTTTTCAAAATCACTTTTTTTTTTTTTTGTTCTTGTTTTATTTTTGAATCACTTACAAGTAATGTCATCGTTGTGATGCTGAGACACCACCGGTAACAAAACGGACGTCTTAGAAGGGAGTGCGCCAAGGCGTTCAATCGATCACGCTTTTATAGGATCTTGCACCACCCTAAGTACATTCCCGTGGTGTCTGGGTGTCTGTTAACACTTTAGAAGAAGAGGGAAGGTTTTATATTAATCACAGATCATAAACAGTATTATTATTAAACAGTTATTTTTATTTATCAATCGTTTGACCAAACAAATCTCATCCTACAATTTTTCATTTTATTATTTTTTTTTTTAAACATTTGAAATCCTATCTTTATTTTAAACAAATATTGTTCATTTAAATTAAGATAGATTATTAGATAATTTATTAATTGATACCGCTGTAATTATTTTTGTAATTTTTCTTTTTTTCTTTTTTTTTGTTCTTTTTTTTTGTTCTTTTTTTTTCCGTATCATTTCATTGGAATAACTTTGTCCATCAAAAACGCGATTTATTTTAATAAGTTTGTTTTTTTTTTCATTCCTATTGTAGTTTGAAAAATATAATAATAATAATATAAAAAAAAAAACAAAGCAAAAATCCTTTCACATTATCATTTTCAACGTTTGCGGTGCAACATTGGAGATTATTCGCAACAATGATCCTTGTAAAAACAACCGAGAGATTCGATTCCAACGTGTTACACGTGATAATAATCTTATGGGAAAATATCTACAGATATAATTGTAAAAAAAAAAAAAATAACCTTATTTACAAATTAATAAATTAATTAATACAATTAGATTATTTTTCAATTAATACAATTCTATAGAGTTTTATTTCAATGTTGTTAATAATTTTAACAAATTATCTTTTGTGTTGTGTTCAACTCGTGATCTATAAAAAAAAAAAAAAGAAAAAAAAAACAGAATAAAAATATAATGTATAATTAATAATAATTTTATTTACGTATTATTACTGCAGATAACGTTATTCTATAGTTTTATATTAATTTTATTTATTGAAATTATTATATATATATATATATATATATATATATATATATATATATATATATATATAAAAATATATATATATATATAATTAATAAAAGAATGAGATGATTTTTAATTAATTTAAATTTAATTAATAAAAGAATGATGATTTTTAATTAATTTAAATTTGATTAATAATAGAATGATGATTTTTAATTAATTTAAATTTAATTAATAAAAGAATGAGATGATTTTTAATTAATTTAAATTTAATTAATAAAAGAATGATGATTTTTAATTAATTTAAATATAATTAGTAAGAGAATGATGATTTTTAATTAATTTAAATTTAATTAATAAGAATGATGATTTTTAATTTATTTAAATTTGATTAATAATAGAATAATGATTTTTAATTAATTTAAATTTAATTAATAAAAGAATGAGATGATTTTTAATTTATTTAAATTTAATTAATAAAAGAATGATGATTTTTAATTAATTTAAATTTAATTAATAATAGAATGATGATTTTTAATTAATTTAAATATAATTAGTAAGAGAATGATGATTTTTAATTAATTTAAATATTAACCATTTATTCATTCTTGTGTTTAGTCATTCTTTTTTTTTTTGGATTTAAAGATGAAATAATTTTTTGACCGTCAACATAAATATTTATCTTTCCCTCTTCTTCTTCTTCTTCTTCTTCTTCTTCTTCTTCTTCTTCCCACATGCAATGATCAAACTTCATTCGCTCGTTGATTCAACCGCAAAAGTAGCAATGCAATAGTGCACCGTTGTAACCAAATTTTTCTTTGTGGTTTTCTAACACGGTACAATTCACGGACGACTAGTTTCGATCATAGATCCACCTATGGTCCTTTCAAGGTGGTCCTCTTTCTACCGCAATTTACCGATCCCATATAAATCATTTTTTTTTTTTTTTTTTCATTATTTTCATTATGAGAGCCTGGGAAATACGAATTGCGGGAAGAAACAACAATCCCCATTTCTTTCTAATTTACAAATTTACGTGTTCAATTATCTTAAATGTAAGGGTGGAGGAAGGTGTCCAACTTTTAAATGATTGGGTCATATTTAAAGAAACAATTTATATATTAATTTATATATATATATATTATATATAATATCAATATATTAATAATTCTAATAATAATTGTTAAACACATGAAAAGAAAAAAATATTTAAAAATAATTTACCATAAAAAACGAAGTTTGTCATTTTACGTTAGATAGAATTTATTACCCAATATGGGGAAATATATATATATATATATATATATATATATATATATATATATAAATTTATTATATATTATATAATTTATATTATATAATATTAAATATATTACCCCCAATTGGATAAATTTATTATCAATAAGGTTGGACCCGCATAAGGGTCCATAAATCACGGATTGGATAATAGTGTTTTAAATTGTTATTAATGATACTTAGGGTAGACACATTCAATACATCAATACTTGTCATGCAATTTTTAAATAAATATTTAAAATACAAATGTATGTTGTAAAATATTTCAATATATATATATATATAATATTTAATATATATATATATGTATATAAATGTTAATAATAAATTGGTACGAAAACTTTCCGGATACTTTACACTTGGCAATAGTTAGGTAATGCGATAGAAGGAAGTTGACACCTTGCCTAGTTAACAAAAAGAGATATATAGATATAGATAAATAGTGATAGTTATTGCGCAAAAGTTTCACGCGTACCAGTTTATAATCTCAAATAGATCAAGACGTTAGGGACCACTCGTCAATTCGACCTGAGTTAACTGCTATTTGGTTCAATCGGCCGTACGAATATTTCGAATACGTCGAATGCATGTTTCAAATAATTATTTAGGACAATTTATGATATCTAGTATAATTAATTTCTTAATTGGTTAATGGTGTCTTGTTCAATTATTTGTGTACCAAATTTTAAAAAATGATAAATAATATTTGTCGAAAACGTAGTATATAATTAAACTAACAATTAATAAAAATTTAATTAATTATTATTTCTATATATAAAAAATAGGAATTGTTATTTATATTTAATCTTATATTCCTTTATTATATTATTATTATTATTATTATTATTATTATTATTATTATATTATTTGATAGAATAATTATTCATTTGTATGGATTAAGTTTTAATACGCTATTAAAATAGGAAATTATTGTAATTTAATTAATTATAATTTGTATTTTTTTTTATATAAGAATTATAATTTAAATTTAATTATAATTTATATTTAATTATAATTCTATTTTTATATATATAGGAATTATAATATAAATTTAATAATAATTTATATTTAATTATAATTCTATTTTTATATATAGGAATTATAATTTGTACTTATTTATAATTTATATTTAATTAATTATAATTCTTATTTTTATATGTAGAAATTATAATTTAAATTTAATTATCATTTATATCTAATTATAATCCTACTTTTATATATATATAAATTATAATTTAAATTTAATTATAATTTATATATTTAATAATAATTTATATTTAAATGTAATCCCTTATTATATTATTATTATTATTATTATTATTATTATTATTATTTGATAAAAATTATTATTAATTATTATTATTACTCGTATAGGGATTAAGTTTAAAGGGTTAAACAAAAATGTTTGTAATTCATATTTAAAAAATTTGAAATGAAATTTTAAAGAAAAACACAATTCTTTTATTCTATCTCCTTTTTCAAAAATCTTTCGATTTCATCTTCAAAGTTCTGTTGACCGTTCAAGGTTTAATTCCAATTGAAGAACGCCCACATCCTATATAGAAGGACAGACACACCCATAATGAAATAAAATTTGCCCCAGGACACTACAGGACACGAAAGGATACAAAATACAAAATACAAAACACAAAACATCGTTCACGTCCTTTGTTTCTTGTCCTTTAAATTAATTTTATTTATTGCAGTGTCGAGTTTTTTTTTTTTTAAGTTCATTAAAAAAAATTCATTTTTTTTTTCAATTATAATATTTATTACAATTTTAATCAAACATTACTAGTAGAAAATAATTTATTTTTTGTAAAATTGTAATCTTTTTATGATTAGTATACTCAAATTAAAGTTAACAATTTATTTATTATAATTTATTCGTGTTAATTGGATATACTCAATTTTTTTAATTATGATTCATCATTTTTATTGTTAAATTTTATACAAGTATATGATTTTGTAATATCACATGAATCATCAAAATTTCAAGGCCACTTTTCTGTAAATTCATTTCCAATGTGAAATTCGTAGACGTGACGATTGCAAAAAATAAAAAAAAATAAAAAAATTAACTAGACACACCAACGTCCCTGAAATAACGTTCCTATTAACTAGATCGCAAAAACATTTTTTTATTATCGTCATAGTATTGAATTCGCAACGATCCACGTGTGAATCGAATGTAGGTTGACCTGTGGTTTACGTGTAAAACTTAAAACGTATAAAAATATTCATTTTTTAATATAATATCTTACGCGTCGGTCACACATACTTATACAAATATTATACACACATACACACACTCAAACATGCACACGACGTGTATGAATTGTAACGCAGTACTATGACCTATTCGTCGTTAAATTTTATTTTAATTATTCAATTTTTTTATAATTATATTTATATATATATAAAAAAAAACAAATAAAAAAATTAATAGAAAAAAAAAAATATAGGGGAAAGAGACAAAAAAAGAAGAATTCGTTTTTTCTTGTAAAAAAGTCTTCCAACAGTCTTTGTTTTATTCTATCACGTTGAGAGAGAGAGAGAGAGAGAGAAAAAAAAGTTAGCAATTTGATTAATTAATTTACAATATGACATTTGATAATTGATACGAATGAAATAAAATGTTATTATTATATGATCTAAATTATTTCGTTATGTAAATATTATGTACAAAAATTTCGCATTTTCATTTGATATGTGTCAGTATCAATAAGATCCTGACACGTATTGTGGTTGTTGATAATTTTGTGACGATTGATATCCGTGATCTGGTTGGAAAGATTTAGGAAAACTTAAGTGTTGTGGTCCCAATATTCTAGCTGGTTCACTTTGATACGAAGGACCAAATTGTGAAGTAGGTGAGTTGTAATTTATTGCTGATGGACCACCAACTTGACCATCTTGGTATGCTGTACAACATAAAAAATAGAAATTTCAAAAGTTAAACGTTGTATTATCCTTTTGTAATATTTTTTATTTATCATCTAAATAAACAATAATTCATATGTTGTTTAACCGGTCAAGTTAATTGAACATGGTCAAGATTTATGATTTTCTCCTTGCTATGGTGTCAAAGATCAAGTAAGGTTTTAAAATAAAAAATAAAAACTATGTTGGTTTATACTCGATTCCAATGACGTAATTGTTTAGAAACGTGAGCAAGTATTCATATAATTGCAGTGTTCGTGTCTAACGGTACTGTCAAACCATCTGACCTTTAAATCAATTAATATTATTGAATCTGATCACACCGATCTATATCTTTTAACATTTTTTTATTTATCTAATATTATAAAGGCTACTCGATGAAATGTTCAAAAATTTTTATACCACAAATAGGGGATCTACAAAATTTAATTTTATTTATAAAAATAACTGGATTATTAATAAGAATTGATCTGATTTAAAAAATACATATTTAAAATCAAACATTTCTGTAATTATTTATAACAAATTCTATTGATCCTAAAGAAAATGAACATTCCAATTAAAAATTTAATTTTAAATTGTAATGTGAGATTTTTATACAAATCAGGTTTAGCTAAAAAAAGAAAAAAGATGGAAATATTTATGATTGTTAAAGTATAAGTTTTACGTAGGTTTGGTAGAAACGCGACTCACCTTGACCTTGAGATCCAGGAAACTCCCTGGTAGCAGCACTGTACTTGTAGGCCCTGGCCTCGGCATCGGCTAGTTCAGCGAGTCTGGCTGCCTTGAGGGCAGCGACCTCGGGCGTGTCCAAAACGGTGCCGTCTTCGGCAAGAGGGGCAGGAACGAAAGTTGCTTTTGCCGGTGAACCGAAGTTACTTTTCTGATTAACGAAATTAGGTCGCGGTTGTTCGTATTGTGTAGTTTGTTGATAAGCAGCAGGATTAACGGAAGGTACAGGATTGTATTGGGTTGGTATAGGTGGTAAAGGATTGTTTTGATAAGTAACAGGTTGTTGGTAGGCTGGTTGGGGGGGTTGTTGATAATTTGGTTGATAAGTTTGTTGTCTGTACAAAGGTGCAGATGGTTGTTGTACATTAGAGGGATAACTGTTGTAGGATTGTGGTGATCTAGGATTAGGAGAATCGTTAAAGTTAGCTTTTTGATTTTTGCTCTCTTCAACAGCTCTAGCCGCTGCTTTGGCAAATTCGGCAAAGTGTGCGGCCTTAGCTTGAGCTACCTCGGGGGTATCGATAACATTCCCATCTTGACCAACCGGTGCAGGCGGTGCAAATCTTGGCGGTGCTCGTTGAGCTTCTAATTGGGGTTCGGCATAAGACGAGGATGGTCCTATGTAACCGGCATTGCAGCTATTAGCGATCAAAGCTAATACGACGAGTATCTGTAATGAGTATCAAGTGAAGTAGTGTAACTTGATAGTTGGATTTTCATGTGGGTAGCATCGAATAGCGCTTTCTCGTAATTGTAGTTGACCCGAATCTATATATCGATTTAACCTTTCACTTTTCTTTGTTCCTGTTGTAGACAACGGCCATGAGTTGGCACAAACGGATAGGTCGATTCTCAAGGCATATCGAGGATACTCACCGGGACTTGCATGACGACCTGTGATATTAGTTGTGGTGGGGGAGTGTGAAGTCCTTTTCTTTCTTTCTTCTTCTTCTTCTTCTTCTTCTTCTTCTTCAAAGCGCTGCTGGTATGACCAGTACTCGCTTATTACTTTACTACAACTGATGGTGGTGGTGGTTGCTGGAGGTGCTGCTGTTCCTCCTACCACAAAGAACTCCTCCGTTCCTCGGTTGACCGTTTTGTGTTCCTGGAGAACGGTCGGACGGTATCATTTATAGCTCGAGATCAACCGCCCCCTCTCAGACAAAAGTAATCTACTTGGAGGGAGCCAAAGGTGATCGGGACTAAACCCACCGCTCCTGCAGCAGGGAACTTCGAATCAACCGTGAGATAGAAAAAGGGAGAGTACTTGAGTGTTCATCGATGCACCACCTTTCCTAACTATGCCCTTGACATTTCAATGTAGTTCCTGCTCTTTCATCGGAAATTCACATTTTATCTTATCATCATACCAGGAAACCCTCTCTCCCATTTTATCTTATTTTGATTAATGACAGAAATGAATGCTCTCAGACTGCAAACCACACGATGATAACTATGATTTATTCATTTCTAATATCTACGAATAATTTCAATCAATCATTTTCATTGAAAACTTATCAATTGAATCATATTCAATTTGTATTTCAATCGATCATCTTAATTATATAAATGACATGATAATTAATTTTTGGTGGGTCAGTTTCTAGGTTAGAAATTGATAAATTATATTTGTATCTATAGAAATGAATAAAAAATTAGGAAAATAATCTTTTGAAATCGTGACCGACCGTGCCTGGTGTGTCCACTTGATTGGTCCAGTTATATTATTGTAACAGTCATTAATTTATTAACGCGACAAGCGTGGATCACGTTGTTACCGCTGTATGTCGGTTCGATCGAAAGGATCTATCAATGATAATTGCTTTCCCTTACATTGGGTATTGTTAAGTTTGCCACAACCTGTCGACAAATAGTTCTTGACACTGTTGAAAACCCACAGCTGCTGCTGCTGCTGTTGCTGTTGCTGCTACTACCGTGCCCCTATATCAAATGGTCCGTGACATAGAGCACAAAGCAATCATGTTAGAAATAAAAGATTGGCAAATATTTTTGCTTACGTTATTTTAACTACGTCACGCAAGATTTTCATTGGTTTATTTTAAATAATCATCGAGAGAATTTGAATGTACCGATTAAACGTTTCAATCACAGTTATGTCATATAACGAATTGTTTTCTTTATGATTTTACGTTGAGTATTTTAATCGGTTCATGGTATCAGAAAGACTAACCATAAGATACCACACTTAAGGTGTGTGAAATATTTTCAATACAGAACATACACGGATCTCTCAAATAAATGTTAACAGAAGGTTCCTTTCTATTATACTATTGTGTAAATGAATTTTTAAGATACATAATATATAAATATTTCTCAAACTATTTATAAAAAGATTAGATGAAAGATCGTAAAAGAAAAATCATATATAATGTAACAAATTAATATTAATGATCAATATTGAAATATAAATATAACGATTTTATTAAAATATTTTTCAAACTAATTGAAATATATGTTAAAGGACAAGATAGAATATAAATTATAGATCATAGATACATTAAAAAAAAAAAAAGAAAGTCAAACAAATTATGGATAATTGTCATTTATTTACATTTTAATAAAATAAACACAATGTGGTATAAGAAAATCGCAGTCAGAGACGTAAAATCATTTTGTTTTGGGGACGGGTTGGTGATGGTGGTGGTAGTAGTCGTAGTCATTGGGTTCAATGGAATTTCGCGTATAAAACTGGTGATACGAGTACGGGAAGATCAGCAGAAATAGATTTGGCAGCTTCTTGAGCCAATCCTAGCCTTTCGTTGGCCTGTGCAGCGGCATGTTCAGCCTTGGCGACGGCAACTTCCGGTGTGTCAACTACGCGTCCATCGACACCGATTGGTGCACCTGATACAATTTTGGTTGGTGATGCTACGACGGGTACCGTCGAAGCAATAACAGGTGTGCCAACGGAAACACCGTAAGTTGCTGGGACAACAACTTCAGCCGATTTGACTGCTTCGTTTGCTAAATTGATCCTTTCGTTGATGTGTGCTGCCGCATGTTCGGCTTTGGCTACAGCAACTTCCGGTGTGTCGACTACTCGTCCGTCTATTCCGATTGGTGCACCGGGTACTAATCTTGCATAGGCGATTGGTGCTGGATGAACACCGTATATATATCCAGGAGTTCCAAAGGCAACAGCCAAGATAGCGGAGAAAGCGATCTAAATTTTAATAATTAAATTGTTAAATATTGTAATCCATTTCGATCGTTCATTCTATTGGGGTTTAACAATATACGCTTAGTTTGTTAATTTTTTAATAGATAATATAATATTTCGATAGTACATTGTAATGGGGGTTAACAAATAACATATTTTTAAACCTAAATGATTAATTTGTTAATAGATAATATAATATTTTGATTGTACGTTCTAATGGGGTTTAAAAAACAACATATTTTAGGCCTAGATTGTTAATTTTTTTTGAATAGATAATATAAAATATGTCGTATTAATCTGGCAAATAATACTCACGAGGAATTTCATGATGAAAAATGGATGATAATGCTTGAAGTTCCTTAGCGCTGCTGAAGAGAACAGTACTCGCCAAAGTATCTTCGTTTTGTGTTGTCAATCTACCTTCGCTACACGGTTTTATATACCCTTTGGGGGAAAAAGTGTCCTGCAAGGCACGCTAAACCAGAAGCAGGGGCACACGCCTCTGTTATGGAGTAAACGATCAAGAAATGCATGCCCTGCCCAATAAAACTCGATACGTCTGACATTGACATTTTTCCTTTCGTCTCTCGTCTACGCCTAAGAACGAATTTGATAGCTTTTTTTTTTTTAACATTACTATCATTGTCATTATTATTATTAGTTTTTTTTTCTTAATCCGTCCTTAATACGTCGACGAAATTCTCTTCACGCATTTCAAATCGAATAAGAAAAAAAAAAAGAGAGAAATCGAACGTTGTTTTTTATTCCCATAGAAATTTAGAGGATGTAATATTATAAACGTCAAATTTTTTTTTTGTTAGGTTTTGAAATTGATCGAATTTCAATCACTTTGATCGAAGAGAATGATCGAAATATTCTTGTTCTGTTTTATTTTTATTTTTTTTTTTTTTTTTTACGGAAATAATTATAATTGTAAGTCCTTCGATATGTCGGTGTTTTTTGCTTACCCCCAAATAAGAATAAATTTTAAATTTAGATCGAGATAATCATTGGTTATATTTTAAGTTATACTATATTTAGGTGATACTATTAGGAGTAGTACAAGTACGACTGATTAGATTCCTTTTGTCGTTGCATCAGTTACATTTAGATCAAATTACTAGGTTTATTAGAAAGATAGTTAGTTAGCAAACTCATGTTAGTATATTGTATAACATTAGATTTTTATTTCATACAAATTCTTTCTAGAAATAGAAGATTTTCTATATAGTTAAGTAAACATTAATTTGGAATATTAAAAAAATATTTAGAATTAGAAAGAAACGTTGCATGATTGTAATAGATGATTTATTGGAATGATTAATATTTTCATTAGAACCTTGACGTTCATGGTCGTCGTCTCATCCAATAACCCAAGAGAAATGACAACGGGATCGTGTGTCTTCTCCGTCCTTGCTAAAAAACTTCTCAACCAAGTAGTTTTTCCCCTAACGTTCATCCGCAGAACATAACGCCCATGTACCATGCTCGTTTTACAAGAAGCTTACCTTGCCTAGAGGTACAGGTAAATGATAGATACTCAGTGACTGGCGCAATATCATAACCAACTTACAAATAGATATTAATTTTTATTTCTATTATAGAAATTTTATCTTTATATTGAATAGTTTAGTCATTGATTTCATACTTTGTTTTTTTTTTTTTTTTAAATTAAATTTATTATTTGTTTTTTTACAAATTTTTATTTTTATTTTTATTTTACTATAGAATTTGTATTTTTATATTGAATGTTGTAGTCATTGATTCGATGCTTTTTTTTTTAATTTAAATTTAATTTAATTTAATTTAATTTTTCTAAATAAAATTTATTATTTACTTTTTGTAAGGTGATCATATAAATTTATTTTTTATGAACTCAATACTTTTTTTAAACAAATTTATTATTTGTTTTTTAAAATAATTTTTCCATTATATTTTCCAAATAACTTTGTTTCAATGCAACGTGTTTAAAATCAAAAGCATCAAATAATTAATCATTGCATCTAATTATACGAATAAATAATTGTTATATTTTTTATTTAAGATATCGTTTTAACTATAAATTAATCTTTGTCAAATAAATGAAAAGGAAATGATACAATTTATTGTAATATCCAAAATCATTTAAATTCTACCTTGAGTATTGACGTATTAGGGCAAAACAATTACATTCAGGACACGGGTTATCAGAAAAAAGAGGTTCATGTCAGTTGTTTTAACTTCGAAGCCGGATTTCAAAGCGAATAAAACCTTGGTTGAGAGTAAGTATTGGGATCCCTGTCCTTGGCATCACACAAACACACACAAACACACACAGAGTTACGACCAGTTTAAATTCTGTTCTTCTTATTTCGTTATTCTTCCCTCTTTCCTTTCTCGTATTTTTAAACATTTTCAACATAATCTATACTAAACGATCGATAAACCAAATGGAAAAAGAAAAAACAACATCTTAAGCAACATGTGGGAAGAGAAGAGAAGAGAAGTTGTGGTGGTTTTTGTTATAAGAGAGTCTTGTTGCATATATAAATTCCTTCGCAAAGTGTTTGCATGAACGAATATTATTTTTGACGTTGAAACACTCGGTTTTATGTTGGTCATCCAATCCAAGATGAAAGTAACATTTGTAAGTTTATATAAACAATACAATTACAATTACATATAAAATTCTAACTTTATTCAAATGGGATTATATTTTTGTTTAATTTTGTTTTTCTTTTTAGTTGACGTGTTTATTGTGTTGCTTGTCTCTTCGTAAAAGTTTAGGTCAATCAACGAATAATATACTTCTTGGTTATCAGGATAGTTTTGGTCAGTATAGTTTTGGTTATAGTACTCTCAATTCAGCAAGATCAGAAGTTAAAACTGTAGACGGTACAATACGTGGTACATACAGTTATATTGATGATAAGGGAATGATTCAAAGTACCGAATACATTGCTGATGACAATGGTTTTCGTGTTGTTGCTACTAATCTTCCACAGGCTCCACTTCCGGTCCAGGATACTCCCGAAGTCATAGTTGCTCGAAAAGATCATTTAAATGCATTTTTAATTGCTCAACAAATGGCTGAAAATGATCAAGATAAAAATGTTTATGACAATTTAGAAAGTGTCATTGTCGATAAGGAAGGAATCATTTTGACGAAAGATAATCAGGTTTTTTATTTATTTATTATTTTATAAAAATTTATTGTGACGTTCAAATATTATTAATTTTATAGGTCAAATAATAATTATTAAATTAATTAAACAGATTAAAATTATTATTATTATTATTATTATTATTATTATTATTATATTATTCAAAATAAAAAATAATTAAATTGTTTTAATATTATTAATTAATAAATTTGATTTTCATTTAGGAAATTAATACGAAAGAAACTGAAAACGTTTTGTCATCGATTGATAATAATAATGCAACAAAGATAAATCCACTTCCTGTTCCGGTGTTTAAAATTTCATTTGGAAATCAAATACTCGAACCAACGGATAAAACTATACCCCCCGCTAATAAGGTTATCTCAAAAAATATTTTTTAAATAAACATTTAGCTATTTTATTTGCTTCTATTATCATATAAATAATTAGGATAAATATATATGCTTATTCAAATATGTGGATAAATTTAATTGGATCTTTATCTTGTCTTACGATTTTGATTGATTTCGTACAAGGAATGTCAACCATCAAGGATAACAAAGAAAAAAAAATATTAAATAACAAAAATTCAATACTTACCTTGACTCTCGAACGTTCTACTTTCGATGATCGTTTTCAAGATCATTTTCGTCGAATTAATTTCGGGTGTGATGATCGTTCAAGGTTATCGGAATATACATAAACATTTCGTTTCCTTTTTTTTTTTTTTTCAACTTGCATTTCCATTCGACGTTTTTTTTTTTTTTATAAATTACGTTTAAATATTATTACTACTATTACTACTATTTCGAATAGAAATAAAAAATGTTTCGTAACATTTCGGGAATTGTTTGTTTGTTTTGTTTGTTTGTTAACAGGACGATCAAAAAAGTTAAAGATGAAACTGGCCCAGGAATCACAAATTTCATCGAAATTAATCGAGAAAAAAGTTGAACGTAAAAATTGAGAAGAATAATACTACGAGCAACAACAGCAATAAATTAACGCAATTTTGTTTACATCTTTCGTAACAATTTTCATTGGATTGTTCATTTCCTTCATTCATTTTTATCTTTTCAATTAATATTTTGTATACTTGAAGATTATGATGAAATACGATTGTGAAATAATCTATGATACACACTATATTAATGTGTTATGATACAAAATAATAATAGTAATAATAAAAATAATAATTATAATAATAATAATAATAATAATAATAATAAATAAATAAATAAATAAATGATACAATAAAATACAAAAATTATATATTTAAATAATTATCTCATTTATAACGTAGGTACCTCTTATTTTTTTTCTCTCGTAATAATTATTAATATGAATAATAATAATAGTAATAATTAAATAATAATAATTATTATATAAAAATATTATATATATATATATATAGTAAAAAAGAAAAAAAAAATTACGGAGAGAGTAAGGATTTAAAAAAGGAAAAGTTAGGTTAACGTATGAGATAGATGAGACACCAACACACACTCTTTTACGATTACTTAAAGTTAATTAGTCGAATTCAATTTATATATCACAATAATAATGATAATAATGATAATAACGTGCTTGGACAAGAGATCACATATCACTGATAAATACACGTAGATATGTTTGTATTTATGTATATGTATATATGCATGTTTGTATGTAGTATATGTATATGTATGTAATGCACGCACGTAATTATGCAAGTAAGTATGTATATATGTATGTATGTGTATGTATATATGTACTTAGGAATAAATCACGAGCGAATAAAATTCATTCATTTACTCTCTCTCTCTCTCTCTCTCTCTCTCTCTCTCTCTCTCTCTCTCATTTTGTATGATTTTTCTACTATTTTTTTTTTTTTTTTTTTAATTATTTTTCTTCTTAAATACGTGTTAATTCTTTTTGTTTATTTTATTTTACTTTTTTTTTTTTATCCTTTTATTTCTATTTTCGCGCATTTTTTTTCTTCGCTTTATTAATATCTTCTCTCTTTTTTCGTGAAAAAAAAAATATATATATATATTTGCGATATAAGAAAAAGCAAACTGAGAGGTCATCGTGTAATAATATTAAACATTATAATTCTCAAATTAAATTGTTTAAATTATGACGCACGATAGCAGTAATAGTAATAATAATAATAATGATAGTAATTAAGGATAATAATAATAATAATAATAGTAATGAACGATAATAAATAACGATAATAAATAATATTAATAATAATAATAATTATTATTATTAAATATTTGACGACAATTTGAGAGATTAATATTTGCTATAATATCTCATCTTCTATCATTTCTTACACAGATCGGCATTATTTTTTTGTTCCTATACATAACACTCTTCACACATATAATATACTTTGTGTATATATATATATATGCATACATACTACACATATGTATATATATATATATATATTTTTTTTTATATATATTTAAATCAAAATTTAATATGTATATTTTTTATAATATTTATATATATAATATAATATATTATAATTGTTTTTTTTTTCTCTAACACTCCAACGCATAAAACCCTTCTTCTTCTTCTTCTTTTTATTTTTATTCTTCAGAATAATTAATTACATTAGAGACAATTTGTTATATTTAATTGTTTTATCTTTTACTTTTTTTCTCTTTTTTTTTCCCCTTTCTAAAATCATCATTTAAAATTATTTTTCTTTTAGGCATGGCACGATTCTCGTTTTCTTTTTTTTTTTTGTTTGTTTAATTTTTTCCAAACGAGTTTACGTATTAAGCCTGATTTTCACCTCACCTCACCTTTTTCAAAAAACTATCGACGATTATTAGACAATAGGGAATTTTATTAATTCGTACTAATTGAAACAGTATTTAAACAATGTTTAAACAATGTTTATACTGTATTGTTTTAAAGAGAAATCTCATTTGTTTCTTTTCTTCTCTTTTTTTTATTTTTTATTCTTATCATTATTACTTTATTATTATATTTATTATTATTATTATTATTATTATTACTATTATTATTATTATGTTTTTATTATTTTTTATTATTACTATATTTATTATTATTATTATTGTTAATTAATTATATTATTATTATTATTATTATATGATACAATACACGTTTTTACGTGTACACTTCATCACCTGTTTTAATCTCGAGATAAACATACACGAGAAATTACGTGGAAGTGTTTTTTTCTTTTTTAAACTATTTATTTATAGGTTTAACCTATTTTTTTTTTATATCATATATATATCTATATATTTTTTATTTTGTTTGTTTGTTTGTTTGTTTGTTTGTTTAATATTGGTTGAAGAATACGACCGAGCCTTTAGGAAGAATACTCGCTCGATATGGTCGATCATTCATATTCCTAAATTATGTTTATGTATATATATATTATGCGAAAAAATCCCTGTGCGGATGAATTATGTATTTATGTATGTGTTACTGTGTCTCTGTGTATATTTTAATTTCATTTTATTTTTGTATTTTTTTTTTTTAATTTTCTTGTCCACTCCCATTTCATTTTTATTTTTTTTTATTTTTTTTTTGCTATGTATATGTGTCACGTGTTTTGAAATTCGATTCGTACGAGCGATTCACGTTCTCAAATGAAAAATATGTATTTCGCTTGTACAAAACGAAATTGAATTTTGTACGAAATGAGAGTGGTAAAAATGATTTTATTATAAAAACGGATTGACAATGAGAATTAAAAATCGGATCTCGATTACAACGATTATTATTATTATTATTATTAATTTGTTTAAACAGGAAAACTTTAAAATTCTAATAAAAAAAAAAAATGATTATATTAATTTCCATTTGTTTTTACCTGTTCGTTTCGATAATTTTATTATTTTATTTTATTTTATTTTATTTGTTAGTATTTTTCTTTTAATTTTTATATTACGATATTTCTTTTTTTTTTTACAACCTTTGCAATGACTATGATGATAAAGTAATTATTAATTTAAATAAAAAAATTCATACAGATGATTAGGAATAATTGATAATCGATATAATATCGATCCGATTCGAGATTTATTATTACTCATTTACATCTCCAATATTCAATCCGTTTTTAAATCAATTTTGTCCCTTCGATTGAACATTTATATTCTAAAATTGTCATTTTATTTTCTTTCATTTCTTCTATTTTTATTTTATTTTATTTTATTTTTTTTTCGTTTAGTTTATTATGACCGTGTCGTATCAGTTAAATCGATTTATATTCTTTTACTTTTTGCATTAATTTCATTTATTTATTCTTTCATCATTTATTTAATTTACCTGGAATATATTTATTAATTTAAATTATACGTTTATCATCTTCCTTTTCTTCTTCCTTTTCTTCTTCCTCTTCTTCTTCTTCTTCTTTTACGCCACCATTTCTTCCCTTATTTCTTTACTTGTTTTTATTTTTTAATTATATATTTATTTATTTATTTATTTATTCATACATATACGTAAATGAGATATTTACGTATATTCACAGGAATAAATGTACAATCAAAAATGTAATTGTAAGTAGTATTCGTGTACAATTTGTACGTACGTGTACGTGATTTAGTATGTATGTGTATCATGTAAGTGTATATGTATCTACGTATGTATGTTTTTATTACATATACATAACTTGAAATTCATTTTACTTGTCCTTTGCTGGCATTCGTTAAATTTCTTTCAATTTCTTTTTCACACATACATCTCTACGTACACATAAAACACACTCGGATCTCACACTCATCTCACACACGTTTAAATATTTAATTACAATATCGTGTATGTTCCGCGAATGAAAACGACGACGACGACGACGACGAATGTTTCTTCTCTCACGTTCTTCTACGATTTACGCTGCTTGTCGTAGTTTTTTCTCTTTTTTTTTTTTTATTAATTAATTAATTTATTTAATTATAATTCTTTTATTTTATTTAATTTTTTTTGTTTTGTTTTGTTTTGTTATTCCCTTACTTAATTCTCTTTATTTTTTTTTTTTTCCATTTCCTATATATTTTCTTTACTTTTATATATATATATATGTATACATATATATATAGTTTGTTTTTGAACAAACAAAACGTATATATATATATATACATATGTATATGTATATGTATATATATATTATATATTATATATTAATAATACAATTGACTTTTTTTTACCTTTATTCAGGCAACTACGCTTCATTATCTCACATTATTATTATTATTATTATTATTTATTATTATTATACTAATATATTATTATATAATATTTAATTGTTATTAATATATTATTATTATTATTATTATTATTATTATTATTATTATTATTATTATTATTATTAATGTTGTTATTATTAGTAATAACTTGTGTTTTCTTCTTTATTTTTATTTTTTCCTGTTTTATTTTTCTTATTTATTTTTTAAAACTATGAGAAAAGATTTCGAGTTAGTACAATTTTTGAATACTTTCGAAACACACACATTTGTTTATGATAAATTGTTCTCTCATGTGCATCGAAATATCAAAAGTACATTTTAATCGTTTTTCTCTACCTCGATATTTCTTGTTGTTGTTGTTTTTTTGTTTGTTTATTTAACGTTTTTTTTTCTTTCTATCAGTTTTTCTTTATTCTACGTGTATTTTTTCTTTTGCGTTACACTTGTTTAGTTTTTTTTTTCAATTTAAATTAAAAAAAAAAAAAAAAAAAGAAAAACAGAGAATGATTATCAATTTCTTTTCGTACACAATATTTAAATGTGTTTCATTTTTGTGTTGATTTTTATTATTTGTAAAATATCGTACGAGGAGAAAATTTCGATCATTCTTTTTTTCTTCTTCTTCTTTTTCTTTTTCTTCATCATCATCATCATCATCATCATCATCATCATCATCATCATCATCATAATTATCGTCATCATTAATTTTTTTTTTCTTTCAATTCGATTGTCAATTAGAGAATAAACGAACGAACGTGAATGAACGAACGTTGTTAGATTCAATACTATTTGTTCTATTCGATAAATATATTTAATTATAAGATTATTTTTTTTATTTTTTATTTTTTTAATTAAACATTGAGCGTCAATTTTATCCTTCCTCTTCTTCTTCTTCTTCTTTTTATTTTTATTCTTTTTTTTTTTTATTCTTCTCCACACTTACTTTCTTTCTATTTCATTTTATTTATTTATCTTTTTTTACTTATTAATTTATTATTATTATTATTATTATTATTATTATTATTATTATTATTATTATTATTATTAATATACGAGATTTTTTGTTAGATTGTTGAATATTAATTCATGGCCTTGAGAAACTTTTTCTTTTATTTTTTTTTTCCTTTCATTTTGCCCACTGCCGTTGCACGAGATATACACGCTTTTTATATTTATTTATTTATTTATTTATTTATTTATGTAATGTATATGTATTATTTATATCGATATCAATTATCGATTGATTACAGGGCGGTCTTTTCAAATTTTATACGCGTCGGGGCAATATATATATATATATATATTTATATATAATTATAATAATCAAATTAAATTTAAACTAAACTTATTTATCGATTGATAAAAAATGATAGAAATCGATCGATCGATTGATTCTATATAAAATTAATTAAACATTAAATGCATATCTTTTTTTGTGTTGTTTAAAAGTTTTTAAAATAGAAAATTGTTTTTTTCTTTTTTTTTATATGAAAAATACACGTATACAAGATTTCATTTTTGTTTGTATGTGTTACTTTTTCATTATTTCATTTTTTTTGTTCTTTAAAAATATATATATATATATATATATATATATATATATATATATATATATATGTATGTATACAGAGAGATAGTAATAACATGCATACGTGTAGAAAGGGTAAACATTCTACAGGGGTAGGGGCTGAACGTTCGTCTCTAACACAATATGAAAGAAGAATGAGCATTTTTTTTTTTTATTATTATTGTAACGTCGTCAGTGCCCCGTCTATATATTTCAAATATTATATTAATAGCAAATAAACAATAGGCCCTTTTTTTCCTATTGCTATTTTGTTCTTAATAAATTCAATAAGAATAAGATATATATATTTATATTTATATATATATGCTAATTATCTAAATAAAGAAAACATTTGTCATGAATTTTTATATCATAGAATGTTTTACTATTAATTAATTAATTAATTGTGAGTACTATAAAGAATAAAAAAAAAGTTTACGCAGAGATTTAATGAGGGATGAGTATCGATTATTGAACATATTTTTGTTCTTATTATTTTGTTGTGGTTGTTGTTGTTGTATTTGATGATGTTGTTGTTGTAGTTGTTTTTCTTCTTGTTGTTGTTGTTCTACATTAAATACGAAGAGTGTGTAAAAAGTCGCTTGATTGTCACGGCACAATAATGACGGGAAAATGTGATTATTTATAAAACTTTTTTAATTTAACAAAAATATATATATATATATGTATGTATATATCGCGTGATAAGTGTTAAAATAATACGAAAAGAGGAATCCGATTGAATATTTATTTTATTTTATTTTTATTTTTTTTATTTTCTTCTTTCGTTCATTTCGTTCCCGTCAATGAAATAAAAAATTAAAAGAAAAAATAAAGCAATCTATGAAATATCACAGAGAGAGTGGCGACTATCGAGAATTGAATTAAATCTCGTTTTGTATAATTTGAAATTCTTTTTTTTTTTTTTTTCACTTGTTTACTAATTTTCTAAAATTTTTTTCATCCAAATTTTAGTGTTCCATCTTCACGAAGAAAGATTATTTTATAGGGTTCGATTGATCTTGAATAGAATTAGAAAAGGATAGGGTAATAGTACGTGTGTTGTAACACGTATGTACATTGAAATGTATCTATATATGTATGTATGTGTCTGTGTGGGTTTGTTTATATGTCTCCTATGTATTTATTGAGAGTACAGATAAAACGTAGAACTATTCGTAATATATACATATATATATTATGTATATGTATATGTATATATATATATATTAAGTAGAACGTGATAAATAGAATACGAAATTATAGAGTGCAACTAGTAAGTAGGACTTAGGTATGCGGACTATGGCTGACATTATAAGTGGATAATGATCAAACCTCGACAGAGATAATACAAAGAAAGACACCATCGACCCGGCCCACCTTTATTAACACTTTACGGATACCAAATGGGTTATCATAAACTTTGTCACGTATTTGAATGATTACTTCACATTTTCTATTCAAATTTTTTTTTTAATAACCCCTTTAATTGCACCCATAAAAAATAATATTATTCTTTTGATAAAATATAAATTCAATCATATAATTTATGTATGTATATAATATATATATATATAATACATAATAAAAACAATAATATATATATATATATATTAAATTATGTTTACATTATTATTTAATAATTAAAAAACCAATTATTATTATATTTATATATATTAATATAATATATAAATAATATATATAATTTCGTAAAATATATAATTTATATAGTTAATTAGGGTGAGTTAAATAAAAAAAATAATAATTTAATTAAAAAAAAAAAAAATAGGTCGATGTATCTTTCTTCAGCATTTTGTTTATCATTTTTCAAATTTCTTACATTTTTCTTTCTATTTTTTCACTTTCTTTCTTTCTTACTCTCTCTCTATCTATCTCTCTCACTCTCTCTCACTCTCACTCTTTCTTTCTTTCTTTCTTTCTTACTTTCTTTCACACAATTTTATTTTTCTCTGTCAATTTTGTTCTAATCCAACGTTAAAAAGGTAACGACGACGTTGATCCCATAGAATACGTGTTTTAAACATCTAGGCACGATTCTTAACGATTGTTTTGGGCGAACTTGTGCGCAAGAAGAATTATTTTTTTATTTTATTTTTTTTTTATTTTTCTTAGTTCTCTCTCATTTTTATTTTCTCTCTATTTTTTCTTTAATCGCGAAATATCACCTCAGCACGGCACAAGAAGCGTATATAGATAAATATATCATATATATATATATATATATATGTATAAATAGAGAGAGAGAAAATATAAATACATATGTCCACATATAAACTTAAATCTAAATATTAATAATATAAGTTTAGTATAATAATAGCACGGGAAGAATTAATAGCCGAAGCTGAGGCCCAATTCACTTTTTTTTAAATTTCCTTTTTACACACATTTTTCTCTTTACCTTTTTTTCACTTATTTATTTTCTTTGTTTTCTTTTTTTTTTCTAACTTGTGTTAATTAATTATATTTATATATATAGTTGTTTTTCTCTAATTCCATTTTCAATGTGTGTGTGTGGGTGTTTATTTGTTTTTTTTCAGTCTTTCGCGGCACATTTTAAATTCCCCGCGCAACGCGTCTCTCCTGTTGTGCGCACGCGCGAAATTTCAAACGTCGATAGTTCGAACGTTCTTGTAAAAATAAACTTAACTTAAATGTTTTATAAGAAAAAAAAAGAAAAAAAAATTAATTAATTGTGCTAGTTTTAAGCGCGTTAAGTTGGGCGGAATTTAAAATATTACATATACGAATAAATAAATAAATAAATAAATAAATAAATAAATAAATAAATAAATAAATAAATGAAAAGAAAAAGAAAAATGTTTATTCATTTTCTTTTTTTGTTTTTTATTTGTTTGTTTGTTTGTTTGATTTTTTTAAAAAGA
Organism: Polistes dominula; assembly: GCF_049000335.1. Taxonomy (NCBI): domain Eukaryota; kingdom Metazoa; phylum Arthropoda; class Insecta; order Hymenoptera; family Vespidae; genus Polistes; species Polistes dominula. Next base: position 2,632,963 of record NW_028300963.1, read on the forward strand.
ATAAAATATGTTAGAGCGAAAACGAGAGTATGAATTAGGAAATAGATTTTTTAGCGATGATAAAGAATTGTAATTGAAATTAAAAATAGCAAAAAAAAAAATAGAAGAAACAAATAGGAACAATAAAATAAAATAAAAAATATGATCCAACAGATAGAGAAAAAAACAATGTTGTCAGATCACATGCAATATATATATATATATATATATATATATAAAAATATAAAAATTAGAAAAAAGATTCTTAGTAAGAAAGAGTAATATATATATTTATGTTATCTCGTAGAAAAAATGATTTCGAGAAAAGTAGTGAAAGGAACGAAAAGGTTGTAGGCAAGGAGGTGTATAGAAAGAGAACACAAAAACGGATAGGTTTATTCTGTTTTTTTTTTTTTTTTTTTTTTTTTTTTTTATATATCTTTTTTATCTTTTTTATCCTTAATTATTGATATTTTGTTGTTGTTGCTATTCTTCACAAATCGTATTAAGTATATATATATATATATATATATATTTATACATATATATACTTTTTTTGTTCTTTTTAATCGTCCGCTCGCTTAGCAAAGCTTTTTCCTTTTTTTTTCTTTTTTTTTTTAAATTCGACACACGATGTTTTAGAAGACGGAAAAATTTTTTTGTAAATACGTAAGAAAAAGATTAGGGATAGTAATAGTAGTAGTAATAGTAATAGCAGTAGTAGTAGTAGTAATAGTAATAGTAATAGAAATAGTGATAGTAATAGTAATAGTGCTATGAACCTTTGTTTTTCTCTTTCATTCAAAATGTTTCTTTTAATTCATCTGTCCTTTATCATTTTAAAAACACGTACAATTTAAAAACGGATAATTAATCATAGTAGTAATAATAATAATGATAATAATAATAATAATAATAATTAATAATAATATCGGTGAAATGTTTTACACAAAAAAATAAAGAATAGGCAAGACAACGATTACTTACGAGTCATAACGCACTAACTGTTTTGTAATAATAATAATAGTAGTAGTAGTAGTAGTAGTAGTAATAATAATAATAATAATAGTGAAAGCAGAATAGTTAGAATAGTAGTTAGAATAGTGATAGTAGTAGCAATAGTAATAGTAATAGTATAGTTGTAGTATTAGTAATAGTAGTAGTAGTAGTAGTAATAGCGACAGTAATATAGTAGTAGTAGTAGTAGTAGTAGTAGTAGTAGTAATAGCGACAGTAATATAGTAGTAGTAGTAGTAGTAGTAGTAGTAGTAGTACTAATAATAATAATAACAGTAAATAGTGTGATAAGTAGTGATAATAGTAAATAGTAATTATGACAATAGAGAATAGCACAGTGATGATAAATATGAGAATACGCTTGATAAAGGATGATTGTGAATACATAAGTGTGTAAGAGAGAGAGAAGATGAAGAAAGATTGAAGAATAGAGATCAAGAGAAAGATAGATAGATAGAGATAGAAATAGAGATAGAGAGAAAGAGTAAGAGAGAGTAAGAGAGAGAGAGAGTAAGAGAGAGAGATAGAGAGAGAGAGAGATAGAGAGAGAGAGAGAGAGAGAGAGACAGAGACAGAGATAAAGAAAATAGTATTAGAAATAGTTTGCAATGATTGTATATAGAAATAATATAAAGAAGATATAATAAGTAATAGTAAGTATAATAAGTAGACAGAGATAGCGATAGCGATGAACAGTGATAATAATAATAATAATAATGATAATAATAATAATAATAATAATAATAATAATAATATAGAAGCGTCGATTTTAAAATGATCCCTTAAAAAAGAGATATTTTCAATTAGTTTTTTTTTTCCATTACAAAGTCAGTTTTTGTTATATTCGTAAAAGTTTACGTACGAATGAATCAATATAAAAAAAGAACATAATATTAATATTAATATTAATAATAAAAATATATACTAATGTCGAGGGCAAAAATGACGAGATACAAGATCGCGACGGCCATTGAAAATATCACTATATATATATCTATATATATATATATATAATAAAATGATTAATGTAAAAACTGTTACAAGAGCAATAATGACAACAGTGTGTAATGTGTGTGTTTGTGTGTGTGTATGAGAAAGTTATAATATTAACGAATAAAAAGCGCTAAAGTGAAAATAATAGTAGTAATAGTAATAGTAATAGTAATAGTAATAGTAAAGTAATAATAATAATAGTATAAAATAATAATAAGAGAAATTAGTAATGATGGTAGAAGTAATAATAATTATAATAATAATGGTCGTATAGGAATAACTATATAATAATAATTAATAATAATAATTAATTAATTAATTAATAATAATAATAATAATAATAATTATAATGATGATGACAGTAATAAAAGTGTGAACGATGATAACGTGATCGTGACGATGACGATTATATTAATCATAATAACAATCATGAATAGCAGATCGTGTGTTAGACAAAAAAGAAAAACTAAATTAATAATAATAATAATAATAATAATAATAATAATAATAATAATAATAATAATAAAAATAATAATAATACTAATACTAATAATATGAATATTAATTTCAATTCTGTCTTGTGCAACATGCTTTTGATTATTTTTCAACCACTTTACATGTACATTGTGTGTTTGTTTAATTTCTATTTTTTATTTTCTTCTACTTTTCCTATAATACTAATATTATTATTATTAATAATAATAATATTAATAATAATAATAATAATGATAAAAGAATATTAAATCTAAAAAAAATATATATAATGATAATAAGTCATTTGAAAGTAAACAAACAAAAAAAAAAAGAATAAGATACAACACATTTAATTAATTGTGTCAAGATGATGCAAGACAGATCTAGGAAGATTATTTATGAATGTACGAATAGAATGAAAAAGAAGAAGAAAAAAAAAAAAGAAAAGAAAACAAAGGGGGCAGCAATTAGAAAAATTTCTAAAACCAGCGGAAAATGTGTTAAAAGTTTAGAGAGAAATCTAATTACAGATGTCGTAAATCAATCCAAACGAATAAAACAGAAAGATTGGGGGGGGGGGAGAGAGGGGGTAGAAGATACGTGTGAGATACGAAACGTTTAATTTAGCTGTTAAAGAAAGAAAAAAAAATTTAAAAAAAAAAAAAAAAAAAAAATATCGACGTTTTTCTATTTTTATTTTTTTAATTTTTTATATTATCCAAACCGTATTTTTACGCGTTAACCCGGTGTGTAATTAAATGGAAGGAAGATTGTGAATGATAATAATAATCTCTCATAGAAGATTAATTATGATTTCAGTTTTTTTCCTTTTTTTTTTATTTTCCTTTTCTTTTTTTTTTTTTTTTTTGTTATCTTAACGTTCGTTCAAATTTTAAAAAGAGAGCTCGTACCGTGTACGTTTATATTTTTTTATTATTTATTCCTGTGTTTCTCTCTCTCTCTCTCTCTTTCTCTCTCTGTCTTTCTTTCTTTTCTATTTATAATTTAATTTTTCATTTTAATGGTTTTGTTAATTTTTGTTTAATTTTTTGTTTGCTTGTTAACATATATATATATATAATCTAAACCTGCCACTTTATTTTCTTTTCTTTTTTATATATTTTTTTTTTTTTTTAATTAACCGCGCGAAACCTCGACTAAAATATTTCTTGTCCTAATCGAGAAAACTTACATAGAAAAATGACTTAATCATAATTATAATAAATGCCCGCTCTGACAATTGTGTTTTAGTGGTTGTGTTTCCTTCTCTTTTAATTTTCTTTATGTTTTCTTTTTTTTTCTTCAACCCCTTTCTATCTACTCTTTCCATCCCATACCACCCTGTATTATTTCTATTTTCTTGATGTATTTGTTTGTTTGTTTTTTTATTTTTTTTTTTATTTTACCTATTCATTTCAACAAAGAGAAAAAAAAAATTATTATTCATCTTGCCGGAGACGAGCTGATTGTGATTTGCAACGCAATTCCTGGCCATGATTGGTTCTTTTCTTTCCTTTCTCTCATTCTCCCTCTCTCTCTCTCTCTCTCTCTCTCTCTCTCTCTCTCTCTCTCTCTCAGACACACACACACACACACATACATTTTCATTTTCATTTTCTAACATTCTTTCTCTTTCTTTCTCGTTCATTTATACATTCAAAGAGACACATTAATATGACACATGCAATCACATGCATTTCTTCATTTTTAAACACACACATACAACACATACAAGTCTGTTGAAATATTTTGTACGAACGGAAAACAACGATTGGAAGATTAAGATGTTAGAAATATTCTAATTCGTTTATATAAACGAATGTTCAAATTGTTTCACCTATCATTTGGTACATAAAATGTTTGTAAATTTATTAGATATAGATTTAAAAATAATAAGAAAACTATTTAAGGAACATACGTACATACATACGGACACACACGACGCACAATACACACGTACGTAAATTATCATTCTTTTGTATCACTTTTACTTAGACTTCTTCATCTTCTTCTTCTTCTTCTTTTTGATAAAGTAAAGAAAAATATTTGTACGTCATTCGGGAAGAAAAATATAGCATCTTCTTCTTCTTCTTCTTTTCTTTTTTTTTTTTCCATTTTCTTTTTCTTTTTCTTTTTCTTCAAATATACCAAAAACGTATTTCTAGCAAATTACCCGATTGGTTGGTTCATTAAAACAAATGTTTGTTGTCATTTGTAATTAATTCAGTGAAGATCATAATTGAAAGATATAAAAATCAAAAACAACATATATCATTCACATTTAATAAAATATTAATAAAAAAAAATGTAGAATATTATAATAAGGAATAGAACCAATCAGATAATTCACATAAGTTACGTTTTCAATTAGATTTGATATCATCTTGGTATCATTTGCATTATTACTTTCGTAAAGATATAAAATTTAAAAATGAACAAATCTTTAATGTCAATTTCTGACGAGGTATAATAAACACCATCACCACCATTACCACCATCACAACCCCCGTCATACTTATGCGTGTATATTTAATAAGTTGTTATCATGCTAGAAAATAATTATTTGTGGCAGCTTCAAAGGGCACAAAGAGATAAATATATGCTTTTTTTTTTATTATTATTATTTTTTTTCTCTCTCTCAATAATTCGTTCGATTTATGTCGGTAAAGAGAAAATCGAGTGATTGTCATTTAACAATTATACGATAATTTGTTTAATTATTTTATTATTATTATTATTATTATTATTATTATTATTTTTCTTTTTTCTTTTGGTTTATAAACTTAAGACTTATCTAAACACACTTTAGTAATTTTATATATTTATAAATTTCTTTCTGTTTCACGAGTTTTCATTTACTTTTTTTTTTATTATTTTCTTTCATCGTTCGTTCATTTCCTCCATTTTTTCTCTTTCTTTTTCTTTTTTTTTCTTTTTTTGTTATTCATAATTTTTTATTTACCACACAAAACGCAATTTAATTTCATTAAAAGAGGAGGAAAGGCCTGATAATAATAATAATAATAATAATAATAATAATAATAATAATAATAATAATAATATAATAATATAATAATATAATAATAATAGTAATAATAATAATAATAATAATTGATTTTCAATTAGGAGTATCTTTTCTTTTATTTCTTCTTTTTTTCCTTTTCTTTTTTTTTTTTCTCATATTGATGAAAAATAAATTATTTTTTTTTCTTCTTTTCAAAATGATAAAATTTCAATTTAAATTTAATTTTTGGTCATTGGAGAAATTTCGGAGCCTGAAAAACATCCGTGACATTATCATTTTTTTTAAAAGCGAGTGCTGGCTATTCCAACTCTCACCTCGGCCCCCCTCAACTCAGCTAGTGTATTATTCTTTTACATATATTTGTATGTATTTATGAGAGTGTGCGTGTGTGAATGTGTAGGTCAGTGTTTTTGTGTGTGTTTGTGTATTATAATACGCGACGACACAACAACCCTTTCCCTTTTACCTCTTCATTTTCATTTTTTGTTTTCTCATTTTCATTTTTATTTTCATTTTCATTTTCATTTTCATTTTTTTTTTTATTGAAATAAAATTGTCTACAGGGTGTCTCTGTATTTATTAAACGAGGAAGGCCGAGCTAATTTATGCTTCGATAATATTTATTTATATTTAATTTTATTCTTTTTATATATATATTATTATTAGAGAAAGAAAAGCTCGCAAGCTTTTAAAGAGTACACCCTGTAGTAGAAAGATTGTTTTAGAATAATCGAATGATTTTTATACAGTTTACACGTTTTTCTACGATATTAATAATATTAATACACGTATAAACTATTGGGAGGAATATGTGTAATTTTTTTTATTATTATACTGTGTTGTGTGTTGTAATTTGTGTATTTCTGCAGGTATTGTTATATGTGCGTGTGTTTGTAATACGCATGTTCACCTTTAAGCACGGCTAATTTTATCTTTTCATTCATCTTTTTACAAAGACAAATGTATACATATATTTATATAAATAAATGTTTATATAAATGTTGTAGAAATCAAATGTAAATAAATTTGATAAACTTTTTAACTGGTATTTTTAAAGATGGAAAATTAGTGACGATATATAATAAGCGTTTTCAGGTACGATTATGTGACAGTGTGTATGTATATGTATTTATATGTCGAATACAACAATTTTATTTTTTCATATATACATAACTATAGATATATATATATATATAGGAAAAAAAAAGTATATATATATATATATATATATATATATATATGTATGTGTATATGTATATATGTATAAAATACGTGCAATTGTGTTATAACATTTATTCCTTCTTCTTCTTCTTCTTTATTATTCTGTTGTTTATTATTAATCTTTTCTTTGATATTTTTTTTTTTAGTAAATCTTTCATTTTATATTGTTTATAATTCTAATCATCTACATTCACACATTTAAGGCGAACACGCGTAAGAAGATCATTGGTTAAAACAAAGGATTTATTTATCATACTTCGATTTTGTTTGTGATGTGTTTGTTTGTATGTGTTGTGTGTGTGTGTACAATAAATACATAATAATCGCAAAGGATTTACATTTGAATGTAAGTAGATTTGTTTTGTTTTTTTTTTTTACTTTTTAAATATTTATATATGTATATATTTTTGTTTGTAGTTTGTGTGTTAAATTATTTTCTATATTTTTTTTTTTTTTTTTTTTTTTTTTACTTTTACTAAATGTTCAGGATTGTCAGAGTACGGGCGCGAGATATGTGATTAAAAAAAAAAAAAAAAAAAAAATAAAAGAAGAAAAAATGAATGAAAAATATTAAAATTACCTTTCAATCTAATTAATGAAATTAACTTTCAATCTAATTAGCAAACATAGAAAATACAAGTTGAGAAAGTAATGGGTGTTCGAGTGAAAAGATTTTTCTTTTTCTTTCTTTCTTTTTTTTTTTTCATATTTTTGTTCTTCATCTTAAAAAGTTTTCTATTAGAAAATAAATGCAATTAAAACGAAAACGTATTTTCGATATAAAAATAAAAATAAAATCAAGGAAATACTATGTAAATACATACATGTAAAAAATACTGCGATATGCGAACAAATAATATATATATATATATATATATATATATATATATATATACATATGTGTGTTTGTATGTGTAGAATGTGTAATTATTTAGTGTGTAATTAGAATGACAATTTAATTAATATTCTCTTTTCTTTTTCATATAAATTCGACATTAAGATATATATATATATATATATAAATGTATATCTTGTACAAACAAACAAATATATACTAATATACATATACATAGATAAGTAAATGCATATAAATATATTAGTATATATATATATCGTTTGATTATATTTTCCTCTTTCTTGTTTAGAATACAAAGTAAAAACTTATTTTTTTTAGATATGATAGATCGATCGATCTTATTTAATTAAAATAATAATTTAAAAAAAAACAAAAAAAAAAGAAATGAAATTTTAGAACGCGTTATATTCAACGAAGAGATTCGAAAAAAGACAGATCATAATATCAAATAGATAGATGATGCAAAATACTGGCCCCTTCGCTCATGCCGGCTATATTTTCATAGATCTCTACTACCCCTAATCTAATATGATTGGTCGGTGCTTATATAATCACCGGAAGTTGATCTTAGGATTATACGTAACGATCTATATATATATATATATATGTATGTATGAATGGATACCAAAAAGTAAGAAAAAATAAAAGAAACAAACAAGAATTGACAATTGTTAAGAAAAGATTATGATATTAACAAATAATGGGTTGGTAACTAAGTCATTGCTGATTTTAAAAAGTCATCTATCGACAAAATCCGCGATTACTTAGTTGCTAATCCAATATAAATAATTTGTGAACAAAAAAATATATAAAATGCAATAATATAATATATATTTATACAGTATTACACAAAATACCATAAAATATAATTTAAATACATGATCGTTCGATTTCCAAAGATCTTCTTCCTTGTAATTCTTAAGGAATATTTTTTTTTCTTTATCCCTTTTCTCTCTCTCTCTCTCTCTCTCTCTCTCTCTCACATTCTTTCACCCTTTATTTTTTTTAATTTTTTTTTTTAAATATTTTTTTCTTTAATGTATTTTTGTCGAGATATTTTCCATCTTTCTTTCTTTCACTTGCCCACCATTTTGTTTGTTTCAACTACAGTTATATGGGCTAGCCTAACTTTTGGCACAACCTTGTCCGGGCCGGCACTCGCTTTTTTGTTAAACCTTTCTTTTCTATCCTTAGACGACATTTTAAAAAGTGCCACCCCCTACAGCCCCCATTTATCTTTTCTTTCTTTCTCTTCTTTCTTTCATTTTATCTAAATAATACATCATTTTCTATCAACTTTTATCAATACATTGTGTATATTGAATTATCTTTAATTCTAAAGCACACTCATACACTGACATTCTTACTTTTTCTTTTTTCACCATTTTCTTTTTAATTTCATTCGGACTCTTTCTCTCTCTCTCTCTCTCTTTCTCTCACATGCATACAAAAAACCATTCATTAACCATTCTCTACTACATATCTCTTTCCTTTTCTATCCATATTTATCTCTTTCTATCTTTCTGTTTTCTACAATCATCAACATATATATGTATATATATGTCAATAAGTTTTTTAATTGACTCCAACGGAACGTCGTCGATCAGACAAAAAATTTTGTTTAATGTTCTCCCAACCACCCCTCGCACGATGACAAATACGGGGTCGTTTATGAGAACCGCGGAACAGGATTTTATTTGGTCGATTATTATTATTATTATTATTATTATTATTATTATTACTATTATTATTATTTGTTTGTTAATAATGTGTTATAATATCCGAGCACGTTTAAAATTACTAACTCGATTATCTCTCTCTCTCCTATAATGTGATACTTAGCTTGCATAATTATTATTATTGTTATTATTATTATTATTATTTATTAATTTATTTATTTTTTGTTTGTTTGTTTGTTTGTTGTATGTATTCCATCTATATATCATTTTTTAAACAATTTTTTCTAGCATCTGCTTCTCATCCATTTTGTAATTGCAACGTACACACGATTTTCTTTTTTTTTTTTCTATTCTTCTCTTTTTTAATTTTCATTCTATTGTTAATTTCATTTATTTTTGTTTTGTTTATCTTTATCTTTCTTTTTTATTATTACTTTATTATTATTATTATTATTTATTGAATTTTATTTTCTTCTATTAATAGCGATTAATATAATTCCAGAATTTAGTTCGTACGCGTTAGAACTTTGAATAATGGCGATATGTTCGTTCGGATTAACAATTTTGTTCTTCTAACATTTTCCCTTCCTCCGCAATTCGTTCGTTCGTAGTTTCCCCTGTTTCTCTCTTTCTTTCATTCACTCACACTTTTAAAAATTATTCGAAGACAAGTTTCTAAAATAATCAACCCTCCTATACCTTCTTACCCGTCAACCAACCCCATTTTTTTTTGTTTTTCAAGAAAAACTCTAACGATTTACGTTTGTCGATGTTGGTATCTTTCCATCACCACGTGCGAGATAATTTGTTGCAGTCAAAGGATTAAAAACAAAAGAAAAATTAATAAAAAATATTTCTTCATTTTTTTTTTTTACTTCATACGTTCGTTCATTCAATTCTCGGTTATCTTTTTGTATTTCTCTTTTTTTGTTTGTTTTTTTTTTCTTTTCCTATTATTTTTATTCTTTCTTTTTTTAAGCAAAGTATCAAGGACAAATTGAAGTTACAAATTGAGCAATAAAAATATATAACGGGTTAACAAATAATATGCGGATATTACAATTTTTCTTTCCTTACGTTCCTTATTTCCGATTCTATGAGACAGACCCTTGTTTTTTTTTGTTTTTCGAAGTTTCAACAATTCCATAAATTTTATTTTTCTTCTATCAGTGGACGTGAATACGTGAAAAGATTATATTTCTAACTGTTTATAGGTAATAATAATAATAATATAGATATATGTATGTATCGTGTACGTGTGTGTATAAAACTATATGTAAGTTTTGATAATACTTTTCGGCATGCCGAAATAGATATAAATTATTAAAAAAATATCACCTGCAACGACGTAAAAAATATATATACATATGTATATATATATATATATATATATATATATATATATATATATATATATATGTATTATAATATACGCATAAAAGTGCAAAAAATCGCGAAGATTTTAACTTATTGTTTTTATTTTTTTTTTTTTTTATTGTAATATTAATATGAGAATATTAAAAAAAAAAAAAAACTCACGAGTGAAATTCAGCAGCGGCAAATAATTTTAACGCTATATATCATCATTTTATGAAATATGTGTTTCGTACTATATAGAGAAAAATTGCAATTATTACAATTTCCCCATTAAATGACTGACGATTTTCAACGCATACATACCAAAACATATACACATATACACATACATACGTACATACATGCACTCACGCAAACAACACTGGTCTTTGTTTGGCTCAAGGAAGCGTCAATTAATTAATTGATTGATTAGTTTAATTAATTAATTCATTCGTTAATTAATTAAGCACCTTGTTCTAAAAAAAAAGTGATTAACAAACGAGATTATATTAAATCAAGAAGGTATTGCTGATGATGGTGTTGGTCTTCTCTCTTTTCCCTCTTTATTAGGTTAGATTTTTTTTGGTTTTTTTTTTTTTAATGCTGTCTCTGTCTTTTTCACGAATTAATTGTCCGAAATTTAAAACTCATCTCTCTCTATCTCTATCTCTCTATCTCTCTTTATTTCTTTCTCTCTCTTTTCTTCACACGCAATTTTCGTTTAACACCCTTAATCGCATCCCTAACGTTTTCCCTTCCCACCTCCATTTTTTGTTTGCGTAATCCGCGCGAGAATTAATTTATTTTAATATTTCATTAAAGATCCAAAATAATTTCTTCTTTTTTTTTCTTCTAAAAAAAAAAATAAAAAAAAAGAATAGAAAAAAAAGAAAAGAAAGAAGAATAATTTCTTTTCCCTTAATCGTCATCATAATCATCATTATCATCGATCTGCTTGTTCTTTTTTTTTTTTATTATAGCACGATCGTTAATTTTACGCACCGCCATTTTCTTTTTCTATCGTCAAATATACCCGTGTAAAAATGATCAATTAATTAATTATACAGTAATAATACGACTCGCTCAATTATTAATACTAATATTAATAATAATAATAATAATAATAACAACAATAATAATAATAATAATAATAATAATAATAATAATAGTAATAGTAATAATAAATTTTTATAAGAATTATCATCGCTATTATTATTATTATTATACGTCGTCGTAATAGTAGTGTATTAGTAAAATGGTATTTCAGTAATATCGGACGTGGATTATTATATGTTATATATTATAATAATATGCCCAAATTTTACTATCATTTTTTTTCCTGTTTAGAACCTGTAATTGTAATCTTTTGTTGCTGTTTTCTTTTTTTTTGTTTTTTTACTAAGATACTCGTTTGTAACTTTTTTTGTTTGTTTTTCTTTTTGTTGTTGTTGTTGTTGTTGTTAAATCATGCTTTAAAACATACTTGGTTCCTTCGACTGGCCCAAACAAAACTCACACAATTCTAAAAGATCCCTTAATAAATCGTTATCATCATCATCATCATCCTCATCATCATCATCATCATCATCATCATTATAATTATTAATTAATTGGAGAGGTCGGACGAAGAAGAAAAAGAAGAGGAGTTTTGTTTATTGGTCACTCGATTTTAACTATCTATCTATCTTTCTCACTCTCTTTCTCTCTCTTATTGTAATATGTTTGTTTAAACTAATAAAAAAAAGTGTTAAACGTAGATGTATACTTAAAAAAAAAAAAAAAAGGAAAAAGTATTTTATCAAATAGACAGATACATTATTTTACTCTCTCTCACTCTCTCTCTCTCTCCCTCTCTTTCACGCTCTACAATGAGAGAGGAGGAATTAATACTTAAATGTTTGAAATAGAGAGAGAGAGAAAGAGAGAGGTATGAATGAACTCACCTTCCAACCCACCTTTGTTTTAATCAAAATTGTTCTAACTCTTAATCCTTTTCTTCTAACAAAAATCCCTCCTCCTCATCCTCTTCATCCTCCTCTGCTTCTCCTAACCTAATAATAATCATTCGCTTTTTTTTTTGTGTTTTTTTGTTTGTTGTTTTAAACTTCTACTTAAATACCCCGTGGTTCGTTTTCTTCATTCGAAAAAACCTATTTTGAAATCATTTTATAAATTGTAGATTTTTATTCTTTTTTTTTTTTTCTTTTTTTCTCGTTTTCTTTTTTCGTTAATACTTGGGCTTCCTCTTATCATAACCTAAGCATGCGGTGTTCATTCATTCAACCTACGCCCTCTTTTTCTTTTTTCTCATAAAGAATTTACATTTCTTTCTACTCTGTTTTCTCTCTCTCTCTCTCTCCCTCTCTCTCTCTCTCTTTTGTCTCTATCTCATATTTTTCTCTTCATTTTCTTCTATCTCTTAGTTTCTAATTAATTAGTTTTACACTTTGCTTATTAAAAGAAAAAGAATATAAAGAAAAAAAAGAAAAAGAAAAAGAAAAAGAGTGAAAACCAATCTCAACCTTTCTTAGCCAACGAGACGTGACAACCTATATATATATATATGTATATATAGTCCATGAAATTTGTTTATAAACATAAACAAATTTATGTTTATAATTTCGGATTACGCACTTTTGTTTTGTTTTGTTTTTTCAAATGTTAATTATATTATATAAGAGCTTTTCTTCTTGTCATCAACATTATTATTAGCAGGTTATTTAGGAAAACGAAAGAAAAAAAAAAAAAAAGAAGGTGAAAACATGAGAGAAGGATGTTCCCTCATTATGTGATCATCTTTTTAGTAAAAATGAACAATATGTCTTCTTCTTCTTCTTTTTCTTTTTCTTCTTCTTCTTCTTCTTCTTCTTCTTTATTTTATCTTCATTAGCTTCTAATTTCTTCAAAATCCGTTTTATCATCAAAATCACTTGAATATATTTGTGTTTTTGCAATATCTTTCAAATCTTCATCTTCTTCATCATCATCATCTTCTTTTTTACTTATTATTTATCATCTTGTTCTGTTTCTTCATCTTCTTCTTTTGCTTCATCTTCTTCTTCTTCTTCTTCTTCTTTTTCTTTTTATTAATCCAAATGGGGTTTTGTTGCGCGTCTTATGTACACAGAGATTATAATAACAGTCAGTGGCCTTAAAACTTTGAAGGGACGACGAGTTAGAAGAGGTGGTGGCTTGACAAGGCCGTTTATTATTATTATTATTATTTAATTGCTAGAGCACGTTTGATCACCAATAGTGGACAAGGGCGTAGGGTTGAAACCACTGCTGCTAGCTAACCAGTGTCTCTTGTTAGATGTTGCTCTTCGAGAATGATACTCGAAGATGATTGGATTCGCTGAGTTGGAAATTATGCATTTTCTAGAAAAAAAAAACAAACAAACGAACAAACGTACAACATACGTGAAATATAAAAAAAAAAAAAAATTAAAAAAATAAACAAATTAATTGTCAACCAATGAGAAATATATTTATGTTCTTTTATTTGAAATATTCTAATTTTTCTTTTTTTTCCACGATTATATTATTATTTTTACACTTATAATTTGAAACAACACAGTATCGAATTGATTAATCAAATCAAAAAGGAAAAAGAAAAAAAAGATAAAATTTGTTTATAATTTTTATAGATTTTTACGAGAAATAATAGTTTACGATTTAAAAAAAAAATTATATAACAATAATTATTTGCAAAGAGTATATTTACAATGCAACAAGGTAATTAAGAAATTTTGATTATTATAAAAATGTGTATAATATAAATTTGTCATTGATATCAAAAGAAAAATTAATATAGTAGAATTACGATACCGAGTCTTGTTGCATTTATTTAAAAAATTTTGATGAAAGTATAATAAAAATTCAAAAGACGCATATATAAGATGAGACAAAAAAAGTAATAAAAATACTTACGATGAGAGCTGCAACGGCGTCATCCATATTAAGTAGTTGTATTAAAGCCATCTTTCTGTCCTTTGGAAAGAATTTGAAGGCCTTGACGTTAAATCCATTTTTACTAAAGGCATCTTTGATCTCTTCTTCGGTTACCGTAGCTCTGTTTATTATATGAAAAGAAAGAAAAAGAAAACAAAAAAAACAAAAATTGCATTAATTCAATTTCAACAGAAATTAAATCAAATTCTAAATTTTATAATATTATTATTGTATACATAAGGTACACACACGTATTTAAAAAAAAATATGAGAAGAGGAATTTTCAAAAAAAAAAAAAAAAAAAGAAGATAAATAAATAGTTATTACTTACGGAATGTTTGATAAATGCAAAGTGGAACTCGGTGGATAGATATTTTGATAATTTTTAGAGCCAGGTTTTTTGAATCTATGAAGAGGACTGCTCGTGTAATCCTTGGTTAATCCTGCGTCCGGTTGTCCTTCTTTAGGTAGTTGAACTGTTTGATGTTTACTTAACACAACTTTGATTTGCTTACCAAATACTCTTAATTTGTCCATATGGGTGATCGCTTCATTATGCACAAAAGAAAAAGAAATAACGTTTTAGTAATTCAGTAAAACAATTTAACAAATTTTCGAAATATTTTCAATTAATCAATTAATAATTCATTAAAACGAATCAAGTTGTATAAATATTTTAAATAAATCAAATAACTCATTAAATGGTATAGAGTTTTTTAAATATTTTAAATAAATCCAATAATTGATTTAAAATGAATCAAGTTGTATAAATATTTTAAATAAATCAAATAAACGATTAAATAATCAATTAAAACAATTATATATAAACAAAATTTTTATTATATATAAATTTATATGAAATTATTTATTTAATAACTTAAATTACAAATAATTAAATTTATTATATAATTTCTCTAATATAATAAATTATTATACAATAATTAATTATAATATAATTTAAATTATATTATATATTTTATAATATACAAATACAACAATTATACTATATAATAATATATAATATAATTAATAATATATATATTATTAATAAATAAAAAAAATTACCTAAATGCGCTTGATGAGGTTCGGCCATTTGAATCAGTGCCGAGTCCTTCTTGTTGTAAAGTATCTTCACACGTTGTACATCCCCGTAAACACCTACACGCACAACATCGATACATTTTTACATAAAAACTTTTTAACATACCCACCACCGTAATTAAGACAACATCATTTATAGAATATTCTCATCTTTTTATTTTTTTATTATTTTTTTTTTTAAATCGAAGTAATTTCATTTGATTTTATTATTATATTTATTTTCTTTCTTTCTTTCTTTCTTTCTTTAAAGAGAGACAACATCATCTAAGAGGATCGCCAAGAAGGTTAGATTAAAATAGGGATAAATTAAAAAAAAAAAATATATATAAATAAAGAATTAAAAAAAAAAAAAAATTATTGCTTCATTGATAAATTAGGATACGATCAATCATACTAAAGATTTGGGACATGCAATTAGAGGCAAACACGACTCGAGTCTAATCTTACGCTAAGTATAAATACATACGTATATATATATATAGATAGATAGATAGATAAAAAGATAGATAGATAGATAGATAGATAGATAGATAGATAGATAACATTGATTCGGAATAGTTTAGTTCAAGCAGCAAACGATTTGGAAAATCATTTTTCTAGGAACATTGTACGGTATTTGGAAAATTATAATTATAAATTTCTTATTATTTTTTTTTTTTATTTAAAAAAATTGTTTTTTGGTTTGTGTATAAAAAAATACAGAGATATATATATATATATATAGAAAAGGATTGAGATAGAGAGAAATAGAGAAAGATATAGTTAGAAATTGAAATATAAGAGAGAGAAAGAGATAGAGTGAGAAAGAAATAAAAAAAAAAAAAAATAAAAATAAAATAAAAGAAAATAAAAATAAAAAAGGATCTCATCAATCGATATAAAATTTTTATTCAAATTCACGGCGTAAGAGTCAAACAGAGGAGTCGTGTTACCTCGAGAATGGTAGGAAAAGGGAGAGAAAGTGTTTTATTTTATTTTTGTAATTTTTTTTTTATATTTATTTTCTCTCCAATTCATTTCTATTTCGTACTTTTTGTTTTTATTATATTTTTATTTTTTTTTATTTTAAAATAATTTCTTTATTATTATTATTTTTTTTTAATTCGTTTATTTTATTTTATTTTATTTTCTACGGAATTACGTAAATAAAGCGAAAGCTTATGTAAATATTAAATAAAAAAAAAAAAAAAAAATAAAAAAAATAGACAGAGGATGATTTGGTTTTTGTTTAATATGGATAACTGATGGTATTAATAATAAAAATATTGAATGTGGAAAATCATTTTAGAAAATAGATTATTACTTTGTAATAATAATGAAGATGATTATAGATAAAGGTACAGATAGATAGAATGAGAGAAAAATAGAGAGTAAGAGAAAGAGAAAGAGAGATTCAGAAATAGAGAGAAAGAGAGAGAGAGAGAGAGAGAGAAAAGAGAGTGAAAAATATAAATAATCGGCTTATGAATCAGTTTGAAAATTGTGAACATTGGATGAATGCAATATGATTGGTGATGAATAAAGAATGAAATTAATTGTATATATAATAGATATATATATTTTTCTTTTTTTTATTTTTTTTTTTAAATAAAAATCTTCTAATAAAATATATATTTAAAAATTATACGAAACAAAATGACAGATATAGAAATGTAAAAAAAAAAAAACGTATAGAAAAGGAAGAAAGAAAGATAGAAAGAAAAGGAAATATAAAAAAAAACACACACACACACATAAAAAAGAAAAAAACCTACGAACGTAAAATAGAGGAGAGAATGGACAGATTAAATGTTTATTAAACGAAACGTATGTTTGTTGAAAAAAAAAAAAAGAATTGTAAGTAGTGTAGTAATAAATAATAAAAGTTAAGAAAAAAGTGAAAAGAAAAAATAATGTAGATGTTAATAAACGAATTTTTTTTTTTTAATTTCAAATTACACCATACAATATCGAAAATAATTTTGTAAAAAAGTATTATTATTATTATTATTATTATTAATCAAAGACATTTTTTCTTTTTACTCTTTTCCAAGGTCTGTGTGTATGTCAATGTTGAAATTGTCCAGTATTTTGCAGGATAGTATAATGCGTGTATTAAAAATTTGAAATAAATCAAGATAAATAGATAAAAAAAAAAAAAAAAAAGATAGAAAAGATTATCGAGAAAGGAATTTGGAAAAGTACGATAAGAGAGAGAGAGATAGAGAGAGATAGATAGAGAGAGATAGAGAAAAAAATCACGAGAGTGAAAAAAAGTGTGAGTGTTTGTTGGATTGTCTCATAATGTTTAGTGTACGTGTATTTTTGTTCTAATTATTTCAATTATAATATATCTGTGTATGTGTATGTGTGTGTGTATAATTTTGATAATAATGAATAAATGTTAAAGTAACTGTAAAAATGAAGTAAAAAAAAAAATTAAGAATTCATTTTTATCGATTATCGTTTTGCACGTGTTCACAAAAAAAAAAAAAAAAACATTCTCCTCCGTACACACAATTAATACGTGTGTTGATATTTTAACGTGTAATAGAGAGTGTGTTGTAATAACTGTGTGTGCGTGTGTGTGTGTGTGTTTTTTTTTGGTAAATATAATAATTAATAATGTAATATAATTAATAATATAAATGTGGAGACGTACCAAACAGGGTAAAGAGAGCGTCAGGCGTGACCATCTACACAGAGAACAGACAGAGTCCAGTCAGTAGTCAGCGAAGTATAAATAGGATTTTCAATGTAATAGTGTTTGTTGTTGACACCCGCGCACAAGGTTCGCGATATATATTTTTTTTTTCTTTTTTTTTTTTTTCTTTTTCTTCTTCTTCTTCTTCTTCTTCCGCTTTTTCTATTTCTTTTTCTATTTTTCTTTGTCTCTTTGTCTTTGTCATTTTACATGTACTTTATTATTTGTACTTTTTAAAATTTATTTTTGATTGTTTTTTCTTTTTTTTCCGGATAATAATTCGTCAACTTTATAATTTTATTAATTTTGTAATATCGTTCAAAAATATTATATATATTTATGTTTATTTAAAAAAAAAAAACAAAAAAAAAACTTTTTAATCTTTAGAATTATTCGTCGCGTTCATTTCAACATGTCGGATGAATAAAAAAAAAAAAAAAAAAAGAAACAGAAACAAAATAAAAAGCGTACAAATGGCTTTAAAAAACGCGACGAAAATAATGCCGATAGTTTTTTTTTATTCTATTTTATTTTTTTTTTATTTGAACAAATACACGAACAACTTTTTGATAAAAAAATTCCGTATTTTTTTTTTTTTTTAAATTTGTATTCCTACTCAGAATTAAAAAAAAAAAAAAAAAACTAAAATCGATAATAATACACACGACGTTAAATAATTTTCCAAGGTTTAAAAGGGGGTGACAAAAGAGAAAGATAGAAGAAAGAGACAGAAGAAGAGACAGTAGGGGGTCTGGGTGGGTGACAGAAACAGAATAATAGATAGACTAAGGGATAGAAATAGAAATAGAAAGAGAGTGAGAGAAAGTGAAAGAGAGAGAGAGAGAGAAAGAGAGAGAAGGTCGTCGAAATCGGGAAGCTTGTGCGCGGTAACAACGATAGTAAGTACACATAGTTATAGTATAGTAGTGACAAGTTGCAGCTGCGAAGTATAACGTCGACACACAATTTTATTACTTGGGACACCCTTTATATTATTATTTATTTATTTTTTTTAATTATATAAAAACTAGACAAAATTAAAACAAAACGTGTAATTTCGATTATGGTTGAATTTACGTGTAGGAACACATATTTTTACTTTTTTTTATTTTATTAAATTTATATATATATATATATATATATATATATATATATATAAAATAAAAGTATATATAAAAATATATTAATTATATTATAATATTATAAATACAAATTATATTTATTATCATATATTATATATATATATATATATATATATACAAATTATATTTGTTATAAAATATTATATTATAATTATATATATATATATATATAAATTATATTTATTATAATACTATATTTATTATAATTTTTATATTTTTATATATTATTATAGTATATTATTTTAATATTATATTTATTATAATATTATATACAATATTATATTATATATATATATTTAAAATTTTATTTATTATATTTATTAATATTATTATTATTATTATTATTTTATTAATTTAATTATATAAATAAATATTTTTATATATACTTTATATTTTTTTACAAAAAATTTCCAATAAAAGGGTGTAACCCAAAAAAATGTTTAGAAGTAAAACCATGTGTCGTGTGTCGACGACGTTATTAAACGAATTAATAAGGGTTTAAATAAAAAATAAAAAAAGGTTTTTGGTGAAAGGCATAGAGAAAAAAGGGAGCGAGTAGTATGATAAACGTATGGTTGTTGTTTTTATTTTCTTAAAAATGAAAAAAGGTAAAGGGTTGTTACGTGAAGGTAAAAGAGAAGGTGGTGGTGGTGGTTTGAAGGTGCAAGAAAGGTTATAGATAAAGAGGTTTTTTTTAAAGGGTAGTGATGGTTGTAATAATGGTGATGTGTATAACAAGGGGGTGAAGAGGGTGAGGGGTAGTTTCTCAGGTATTTGGTTGCTGGCATAAAAAGAGAGATAACATACGCATAAAATTCGATTCGATTTTTCCATCAACTTTTGTTTTAACATTGACAATATATAATTAATTATTTTCAATCATAAGAAAAAAAAAAACAAGTAGAATACACACACACACACATACATATAAAATAATAAATTAGTTGAAGAAAATAACGAATCGATCGAGGGGGAAAATAAAATATCGAGAGAAAATTATTGCAAGGGATTTTTGCCTACATATAATAGCACTACGTTTATTTTTACAATTTTTTTTTTTTTAATAATATACATATACATACGTATATACATACAAATAAATATTATACAAGTAATACGCACAATATGTATGTAAATAAGTATGTATATATATATATAACGCATTAAAAACAAAAACAAAAATAAAAGCAAAAGTTTGAAGTAAAACGAACACTGAGAGAATTAGAGTTCATTTGGTTTTGTCATATAAATGTAGTAGTAGTTGATAAAAGAAGAATAATGTAAGATAGAAGATGCATCTTGTGGTTAACGTAGAAAATAAGAGAGAGAGAGAGAGAGAGAGAGAGAGAGAAAGAGATAGAGTGATAGAGAGAAAGAGAGAAAATACGATTATGTTCGAAGGGAACAGCAAAGAGACAGGTATACATATACATATATGTATAAGAGGATAAAATGCATCCTTTCACATATTAGTTGCATACAAGTAGTACGTTAATCGATAGATACTCTTCTCGGTTTCACTCTACTTCTCTCAGTGTTCGAATTGAGTTTTAACCTACTTAAAAAGAGGAACGTGTATCACCCGTGTATATTATACTAGTCAGACACTTCTCAAGTGTATCTTCAATACACTGATATATATGTATACAAGTTGGTATATATATATCTTTCAAATTGTTTCTAACGTCATTTCAATGAATTAATTTGTTGCACTTTGGTTAGTTGAGAATTAAAACCAAAAACAAAACAAAAAAAAAAATAGAAAAATAAATATTCTTATTTATTATTTGAATTATTTATAGTTTTTATACAAATTTGTTTCACAAATTAATCAAAGAACATCATCTTAAGGTATTAATAAAAAATTAATGAAATAAAAATTAAATAGAAAAAAAAATAAATATTCTAAATTTATTATTAGAATTATTAATATTATCTATACAAATTTGTTTCTATCTAGAATTTATTAAGTAACACAACACCGTAAGGTATTATAATAAAAATATAATAAAATGAAAAAAAATTAAATAGAAAAAAAAATATTGTTCACCGACGATACCCTAACAATTTGTTATTTTCTTCTTCTTCTTCTTCTTTTAATTATAATTATTAATAACGATATTTTAATAAAAATAACCATACGAATATTTACCAGTTATCAACTTACAACACTTAAATTATTTGTCATTATTAATTCGATTGAAATATCATCGCGAACAAATTAATTAAACAAAACTGTGAAAAACATACAAAAAAAAAAAAAAAAAGGAAAAAAAGTTATTGCTCGTAATTAAATGTTGGTTAATATTTTATATTATTGACACGTCCACCTTTGAAAATTGGAAAATTTTCTAAGGTATCCTATAAAACTTACCTCCTCGTTGAGGTTGCTAACGAGTAAAACGGCAGATGATTGTCCACCCCCTGGTACACGCACACCAAGGGCACCAGCTCCTAATGGAAAACCTCCAAGACCACCTAGGCCTCCAGCTGGTGGTACACCATTGTAAGGACCTGCCAAGGGTGATGGTAGGCCGTGCATAGCTGCAAAGGGTGTCGGTAATACACCAGGTGCTCCTGCAATCGACTCTACTTCCAAACATTTCAAAAATATTTTTTTTTTTATTATCATCTAGTCCTATTTTTTCTTTACTTTTCTTTTCTTTTCTTTTCTTTTTTGCTAATATATTGTTTAGAAAATAATTGAAAATATATCATCACCATTAATATTATTATTATTGTTGTTTTGCTTAAAAAACAGTATTTGTGTAGTTATTCAAAAAAAATAAAATATTGTATCAATTATAATAATTATGCAATTATATATATATAAATATAATATTTAATAATGATATTAATATTTATTATAATTTTTTTTTCTTTACAAACACACATTTTGACTTTTATTTAATAATTAATATTTATATAATATTAAAATAAATTTATAATATAAAATAAATTAATAATACAACCACTTGGTTTCTTTCTCTTTTATAGAAATATATGTATATACACAAATATAAGGATTAACCATAGAATTAATTATGAAAGAATTTATTTTCACCATAATGAAAATCAATTTCGTTTGAAAATAAAACCTATGTTATAGTTTTTTTTTTTTTTTTTTTTTTTTAATTTTAATACGTTCCCTGACGAATAAATAAGAAATAAAAATTGAAATAATATTGAATAAAAATTTGATTTTTCTTGGATCTCATTTTTATTGTTTTTTTCTTATTTTTTATTTTTTTATTTTTTATTTTTATTATAAAAATGAAAGTATTCTCTTTCCAAATATAACGAAATTTGTTTCGAGTCTCCTCACCTAGCATCGGTAGAAATACGCTCTGATTTTCTTGTAGGTTCTCTTCTATAAAAAAAAAAAAAAAAACGAAAAAATAGAAAAAAAATAACAAACACCGATAACGAGATTTGATATCGCGGTTCGTTCGGCTCAAATTTCAAGCGGATTTCGTGTTTCGTTAATGACAATAGGTGGCTCAAGGGTGGGTGTTGTTGGTTGGGGGAAGGACGAGGAATGGGCAGGTAGGTGAAGAATGGGAGAATAAGTTCGCGTTTTATAAAAATTGGATATAATATTCGATACACGCCATCGACTAAAGTTTTCTTTTATTTTATTTATTTATTTATTTATTTTCGTTCGATCAAATGGGAAAGAGGATTGAGCCTGAAGAAATTCGTAAAACTAAAGATTGAAAAATTGAATAAAAAAAATCAAACACAAAAAATAAAATATTCTTCTATAAGTGTTTAGATAAATGCTAGTGTGGTTGTGTGTGTGTGTGTGTATTTAAAGACTCACCGGGTATTCTAGCACGTGGTTGAGATCCAGCACCCATTAGTATTTGTGGTAAAAGTTCACCACCCAAGGCCAAGGATGCAGCGTCAATGTTTGCATCGCCGGTTGGTAAATTTGGATTAGTGTAGTCTCTTGACTTGTCGTTGTTGTATTTAACATTTAGATTTTGCATTTTACTGTAGTCGATTCGTAGCGTGCAGCAGGAATTATAAATGTTCTGCCCATCAAGTGACTGCAATTCATAAAGTGAGAAAAAACAAATCAAATTAAATTTTTGTCATATAATGTTTCATATATATTATTAATAATATTTATAATGAATATTACAATAACGAAATGTTCCTCTCTAAGTACTTGTAAACTTAAATACATAAATGAATAAATAAAAAAATAGAAATAAATAATTGAACAAATATTAAAACAGAATATTTTCAGTCTTATGAAGTTTCAATAATAAATAATATTCTATAACAATATTTATAATAATAATTAAATATATTAATAAAATATTAATAATGGATATTATATAATAAAGAAAATGTTCCAAGTATTTGAAAACCTAAATTTGCATTTGTTATATAATAAATCTGTAATACAATAATAAATTACATAATTACAGTTATAAATAAAATACAAAATATAGTAATAAAAACATTAAATACAAAAATTACATTTTTATATAAATACAAATTGAGCAAATATTAAAACAAAATATTCGCAATCTTATAAAATTTCCATAATAAATTATCCCAACAATATTAATAATATAATAACAAAATGTTCCCTTAATCTTGCAAATCTAAATACAACTAAATAAATAAAACCATGTATAATATAAATAAAAATTGAGCAAATATTAAACAAGACAAAACAAAAAAAGAGAATATTCTTAAATGTTCAACCATTAACCAATTCTGGTCCTACGTACTTCTGCTTTACATAATATTTTGTATTTTTTGTATTATTTCATAAATATCTGCAAGTGTCCAAACTATCGTCAGATATTTTATTCGTTGATCATTAAAATCTTTCGCATCGTTGGTTCGGTTATTGCTCGAATGAGAGAAGAGGAAGAGAAGGAGGAGGAAGTGATGAAGAAGAAGGTGGTGCAGAAGGGAGGAGAGTGGAGGTTTAGGAGGAGGAGGAGGATGAAGAAGAGAAGATGAGATGATACCAAGCAAAATCCGTACAGAATTATAATAGGCTTGACGGAGTGAAAGAGAACTATGTGTAAATACGTGTTGCATGATGCACATGTATGCATATGTGTGTGTGTATGTGTGTATGAGAATAGAAAGAGAAAGAAGAGAATAAGAGAAGTGATGGTGGTGTTGGAACAGGACGAGGACGAGAACGAGGAGAACGACGATGACCACCATCACCAACAGCAGTAACCACCAACAACTATAGCCAATGGTTGGTTGGGTTGGTTGGCTAGCAGCATAGCACTATGGGCTTTGAATACGGAATATAACGTTGTTGCTGATGCCGTACACGTTGGGTACGATGATCAAGGCCGTTGATCCAATCCACACGTTATCCTGATTCATAATATGCGTTGCTACTGTGATCGTGTCCGACAGATGACGTCGTAATTATCCAACTTGCATTTATTTGCGAATAATTTGATCAAATTATTTAAAGAACATTTAAATGGTTAAATTTATTTTTAAGTTCTAAATAATGTGATAATATTTGTATGCATTTAATGCTTTATTGGTAATATAAAAATATATATGAGATAAATAAATATAATATTAGATAATATTATATATTAGAATAATAAAATGTATAAATTAGAAATAAAAAAAAAATAATTGTAACGATAACGATTTACATACGACATTAAATACCCTATGAACGTGGGTGGAAGATAAAGGGGGTTGGTTTTAGAGTAAGAGTGAGAGAGAGAGAATGTGTCTACAAGGGATTATTTGTTTATCCCATGCATACATGATTCCTAGCAATGTGTTCATTGTTACAAGGCAGCCTAGTATGTACGCATATACTTAATCGCACGTGCATAGGTCCCGATAATACATATTCACATTCCCATACCCACACATATAGAATATCACATATATATACATTAACACACGCATGGGTTACGTATAATGTACATACTTGGCTTCTGCTATTTACCCGGGTTAATGAATTTCGCACATAATTAGCGTGTCCAGGTAATTCTAATCGAATGTATGTTCTTGTCATACCACATATATATATGTATATATATAAAATTATGTTTACAAAAAAATATTAACGCACTATAAATTTATTAGGAAAAATTCACATTTTCTACCAATGTGAATTTTCATTATAGAAAAAGTTCTTTGAGTAGAATCATTTACAATAAATATATATATATGTATATACATGATTGTATTGTGTCATACCGAAGAATGAAGTCAAACGAACGAGAACGTTAAACGAAGGATTAAATTGAAATCACAGTCTACTTTTGCAAGTGATGGGAATGGAAGAAAGGATGAAAAAGAAAGAACGAGACAGAAGAGGGGTACCACTACTACCACCACCACTACCACAACCACCATGTCGTCGTTATCGTTGTCGTCGTTGGTCGTTAAGTTAATCCAATTTATCTTGCGTACTCCACCATGACGAGAAAGAGGAGTAGTAGAAGCTAACTTAGCATTCAATCGAGTTTTAAGTAATAAAAGGGAATATTTTTGAATTTTGTCTGACTATCCTCTTCCTCCCTTTATTCCTTTCATTTTTATTTTTTATTTTTTATTCTTTTACTTTTTCCATTCTCCTATTTTCCACTACGAGATTCGACATTCTTTTCTTTTTATTTGAGTTTTTAGATTTTTCTTATTATTCTTTATATGTATGTGTATGTATAATCATTGTGTGCGAGTGTACGAGTGAGGGTAGAAAATAGAGAAAGAAATTTGATTACAAATGTTACATTTCACTAACTATTACTATTATTTCTATTATTATCACCACCACAAAACCATCATTCTTACTAACACACCATTACTATGAACATAACACAACCACGACCATTACTAATACCAACCACCATTGCTATGAACCACCCCCTATCAGTTCTATGAAGATCACTACTACTCCTCCTACCCCATCACACCCCATTACTCACCAATACTATTATTGTTACTATTACTATTATTATTACCAACAATACTACTACCACAATCGCTATCATAAATGTTATTACTAATACTGTTACAATCCTTGGTTTCCTAGGTTTCCTAGGTTCGAAACAATCCACAGTAGTTCTATTTATCTATTTAACTGAAAGAACCACACTGTCCATGAACTATCAACGTTGATACATTTTTTTCTTTCTTTTTATCTTCATTTTAAATTTGACAATAATTTCTTTATACAGCTAGGTTTTTATTAGATTAATTAATTATAAAAAAAAAAAAAAAAGAAAAGATACATGTAAGTCCAGTGTCATCTGTTGTTGGTCACAGATTTCGGTTAATGTGCGAAACATTTGAACATAATCTAACTTTTATCGTCATATTTTGGTTCACATAAGCCACAGTAACTAGACACACTTAGTTAAACACTAATTTTAATAAATTAAATCCCTATTGGATCAATTATCTCATTATAACATTAATCTTATTTCTTTTGTATTAGTTAGATGAGTTAGTTTAACGTAGTTGTGTCGTAATGGAGAAGAACAAAATTATCTCTCCTATATTTGTCATGTTAATGATATGAAATAAACACATATACATACATACATACACATATATAATTAAATGTTTCATTAACCAATTGGAGAGAGTTTTTATTGCTAATTACGTCGGTCATTATATCATTATATCAACATCGAATCATGGATGGTTGAAATTCTGACAAACTTAGTATGTGTTAGTAATATCTAGGCTAAACATTAGAGTTAAATTTCAACCATAGATGGAAATTCATGCTAAATGTCAAAAGATTTATGATATATCTATATATATATATATATTTAGATAAAGACAGATAAATGTTTTGCGACTAAAAACATTCAACTTTTCCTTTCGAATCATAAGTATACATATATATATATATCTTGGACTAAAGAGGTTTAATTAATTAAGTTATAATTGGACTAGAAGAATGTTAAGTATTTTTATTATTAAACATTGCTTTATATAAGCGCGAAGTTTACCACCACCCCAACCCCCTTCTTTAAATTAGCTTTCTGCATCGAAACGTAACGTCGTTCCTTCTTCACCCTTTCTACTGAAAACCTTTCTATACACATTTATATATCTATATGTGTGTGTATATAGAAAATATATATATGTATGTATGAATGTGTATATATGTGGAATACACTAACACATACTATCCCGATGAAATGTAACCGAAGTTAATAATTTTCTCTTTGAACGTCTAACGCGGATTTGCTAGTGTGCTTCTCTCTCTCTCTCTCTCTCTCTCTCTCTCTCTTTCTGCTTCTGGGAGTTCCGGTGACCGGGAAAACCGGAATACTTTTGCGACAGTACAAAGTTAGGTTCGCGAGCAAAGTAGATTAACTCTTGGGAATCGACCGTCCATAGACCTCCATTTCATGCCTTTACTATACTAATACTATAGTAACTAAACCGGAGACGACATACACACACACACATATATATATATATATATATATACATAAATACACCAATATGATAGGAATTTAGTTTCCCTGCTAGTATAGAAAGAGATAGATAGATAGATAGAGAGAGAGAGAGAGAGAGAGAGAGGGAGAGAGAGAGAGAGAGAGAGAGAGAGAGAACAGGCGACTATGAAAACCAGGAGGGAGTTGAGGAGGGGTAAAGGGAATGAGAGGATGAAGTACAATGGTCGTGGCAAAACGCACATCGAGTGAATTAATTTTCGCTTTGATCGCTTCCCAAAGGTTTCTTTGTTAAGTCCCTATGAAAGGGTAGGAAAAGGGTAGGTAGGGGTGGTTGGAGGTAGGAAGAGAATTTACAAGAGATTTCATTGATTTTTATTTTATGTTATTATATTATCATCGATAATAATGATGACGGTTAATTAATTAGATAAATTTTTACGATTAAATTTAATTACGTAATCTTGAATTTTCGTAATGAAGTTATTATTAATAATGATTATGATGATAATGATGAGGGTTATTTGATAGATTAAATTTAATTGGTAATCGTTTGAATATTTGGAAGATTAACTAATGTATTAAATTGTTTAAATATTGGGATTTTTTTTTTTATTCTCATTTTTGGGATTCTTTAATAAGAAAAAAGATGAATGATTAGCAATAGTATTTTAAATTGTACGTCAATGGTTTTTTTTATTGAAATATTACGTTCATTAAAAAGTATTAATATTTTATTGTATTATTGATAAAACAAGGAAGATATTACGTGGACGTAGAATAAATATCAATGAAATTTCATTCTCAAATGAAATATTAAAATAATCAATAATTATTAATAGCAAAAGAACAAAAAATAACATTAAGAGAAAGAAGAATAATAGAAAAATCGATTGGATACTTACGAATTTAGCAGTCTGCGCTGCAACCATGTCTGCATACTGTATCAGAGCTTGGAAGGAACCTAAAGCAGAAAGCAAAAAGAACAAAATTAATGTAGTAAATGAATAAACAAAATAAGAAGCAGAAAAATCGATAGAAATGTATACTTCTTGATTAGAATGATTAGAAAAAATTTATTACACTTATAAACGTATGTTTTCGTTAGTTATTTTCTTTTAGTTCTCATTAGTATCTTCATTATACGTTTCGTTACACATATACAAATACATATACACACATATACATGTACAAGTATATTAAATATAGTAGTACAACATCCGACGTTTCTCTTGGAAGGAGCAAAAACGATGAAAAGGAGGATTGGTTTACTCGTGGTGCATATATACGTGTTATAAATACGTGTGTTGTTAAATGTAACGTCAGCTCTCTCTCCCTCTCTCTCTCTCTCTCGTATTTACTATCCTATTTTGTTGAATAGAATATCACATTCTGTATAAAGCATTTCTCGTGTTACATATTAAATAGAGACGATCGAAATAAAGGTATTACAACGCATTATGTGAGAAAGACTAAATTTTATTTCGTAAAAATATCTTATAATTGACCTTTTTCCCTTACGAGTTGTCTGATGAATACCTTATTTCTACTACTTATAGTTGATACACGTAAAAGTAAATTGTATTATTTTAAATTAAATAAAGATTATTATAAAAATAGTGAAATTATGTGAGGAAGACTAAACTGTAGTTTCAAAAAAAATATATTTTATAATTGATATTTTTCCCTTAGATATGAGATGTCTGACTAATATCGCAATTCGACTACTAATAGTTGATACATGTAAAAGTAAATTGTGTAGTATTTTAAATTAAATAAAGATTATTATAAAAATAGTGAAATTATGTGAGGAAGACTAAACTTTAGTTTGATAAAAAAATATTTTATTGAGACTTGATTTTTTCTCTTACGAGATGTCTGACTGATACCGTACTTCGACTACTTACAGTTGATACACGTAAAAGTAAACTGTGGTATTTTAAATTAAATAAAGATGATCGTGTGAAAATAGTTAAATTACAACACATTATGTGAGGAAGACTAAACTTTAGTTCGAAAAAAAAATATTTTATTCATCATTGCTTTTTTCCCTTACGAGATGACTGACTGATACCGTACTTCGACTACTTATAGTTGATACACGTAAAAGTAAATTGTAGTATTTTAAATTAAATAAAGATAATCGTGAACATAGTTGAATTATAAAGCATTAGGTGAGAGAAACTAAATTTTTGTTAGAAAAAAAATATTTTATAATTGATTTATTCCCTTACGAGATGTCTGACTAATATCGTATTTCGACTACTTATAGTTGATTCACGTAAAAATAAATTGTAGTATTTGAAATTAAATAATAAAGATGATCATAAAAATAGTAAAATATAAAAAGAAAAAATAGTATAAAATCTATCGAAAATTAAAAGAAGAAGAAGAAAAAATAATAATAAAAGAGAAAGAGAGAGAGAGAGAGAGAGAGAAAATTTAACGATGAAAGGATTAAAAAGAGCTTGTAACAAGCCAATTGTAAAATCCACCTGATCTAGATCGATTCTCAAATAAACGAACAACGAGACACGAATTTAAAAAAAAAAAAACAGAAACAAAATAAAAAAAAAAAAATAACTAAATGCTTGTCGAGACAAAGAGAAGTTTCTTTACAAAGATTTACGAATGTGGTTTACACGTATTTATTTAGATTCGATTGTGGGGGATTTAAACCACCCATCTACATCTATCGGAAAAGTTTATGTACACTGAAACCATATATATATATATATATATATATATATATATATATATATATATATATTTTTGCATTATTTTGTTTTTCTGAAATAAAATAATACAGATAGATTGTACGAACACACAAATATAAAAATTTATTTAAAAATAGGAAAATATAAGTATTGATCAATTTTATAACAAAATTAATTATCACGAATGTTAGAAACGTTTTATTCATTTGTATTTTTTTGTTCTATTTTTAATATCTCTCATACGAATATATATATATATATATATATATATATATATATATATATATATATATATATATATATTTAAAAATAAAAAAAAGAAATGATATATATCTATAGAAACTGTTTTTTTTTTTATCTCGAATCAGGGAAATAATTGAGCTACTGTGAAGGGTTGGTTAAAATTGTTATAGATTTAATTAAAAAGCTTTTTCCTGTTTTTTTTTCTCTTGTTAATACAACTAAAAGGTAACGAGTTTATTTTAGATAGTAATTCTTATTGATCCATCCCATATACATACACATATATATAATATTCTATTTAAAAATGCAAGCAAATCAATGAGATATAAATACATAAAATATATATATATATAAATTACGTGTCATGTTGTTTGTCCGCAATGGACTCCTAAACTACTGAACCAATTTTAATAAAATTTTACACACTCTGTGCAGTTTCATCCAACTTGAAAGATAGGATAGTTTATATCTCAATTTATAATCGCAATATTATTTTATTGCAAATTATTTGTTTATTAACAAAGAGTCATAATTATCTCTGTTAGTTCGATAAGATTCTAACAGATGGCGGTATAAGGTAATTCGTTGCCTTAAAGACGTGTGTATTGGACTTATTGTAAGCCACAGCAACGTGTGGCAGGGCAACCCTAGTATTATATATATGTTACCATGAAAGATTGAAATTGGAGGATGTCAAGATTTACATGGTTGAATGTTAACACATAACAAATAAAATTAATGACAAATTGAATATTTAGGTATAGTTTTATACATTAATAGTTCGAACACATACACCAAGTGACTATATTATATATGATTATATAAATATATACGAGTATGTAATAAATAGAGGAAGTGGGATCACAGTTGGAATAGGTAAAAGAGAGTTTAAACGCGCTTACACAATACGATACGCCAAACCACCAATGAGAGAAGAGGAAAGGACGCCTTTTCCCCGCCTGTATTATTCCATTAACAGTGCGAATGATATGGAACAAAGTTTTAGCCGGCGGCGACGTTATTTAATTTTCGAACACGGTTACACAAAAGCTTGGAAGATTCATTCACGAATGCATTTTAAATGAAATGAAAAATGCGAGATTCCGTTCTCCATATCATTATTATTATTATTATTATTATTTTTTCTTTCTTTCTTTATCTCTTTCTCTATTTCTTTATTTCATTCTTTTAACTTAACCATTGAATAATAACCCCTTCAATTTCGAGTTTTAATTCCCTTATAAACATATATGCGTGTAATATGAAGTTTAAACGAATGGTTTTGGTTGGAACATTTGTTTTGTAAAATGTAGTTGATTTAGTTTTTTTGTTATTGTTGCATATTGTTTATGTTGAATCTATTTGTTTTCTATATGTTCTTTATCTTTCTTTTTCTATCTTTCTCTTACACTCCTTTTTTATTTTCATTAATAAAATTTATATTTAATGTATTATATACATTATAATTTAGTTATTTAATTTTTATTTAATATTTATTTAATATTTATTTAATTTAATTATTTATAATTTAAATATAATATATTATTTTTTATTAATAAAAAATTCAATATATTATTCACTTTTGACAAGGAAATAAATAAAGTTTAAACGAAAGGAAAAACACAATTGTTTTGCAAAATGTAGGCTGTCCGTTTCTTTCCTTTTTTTGTTGTTGTTATTGTTGCATATTATTTAAGTTCAATCTATTTGTTTTCTATATGTTCTTTATCTTTTTTCTATTTTACTTACATTCTTTTTATTTTTAATTATTCTTTTTTGATAAAAGAATAAAAATGTAGATAAATTTTGTACAGTGTCAAATTAATTTTATTTTAACTATAATAATTACAAATATATTTTCATTTATAAATGATAATTGATCTCATTCATTTAAAAAAAAAGAATATGAGAAGATACAATGATGATATTTGAAAAATACCACGAATTATAAATCGGATATTTAAAATGACAATTTTTCAAACGAAATATTCAACAATTTCTACGACAAATTGAAATTATTAAACTTACCGACCCCTCTATAAGTTGATTATTGGATTTACTATAAAATATCAAAAGAGAGAAATAAATGAGTAGTCAATACTACTGATACGAATATTTGCATTTTTTTCTTTTTTTAAATCATTTTAATTTATATGGAAAGAAAACGGATACAATAGAATTTCAAAAATACCACGAATTACAGTACGAGTAATTCGAATCGAAAATTTTCATAGATACTTTTAACAAATTTTCTACCAACGGAGGAAAAAGCTTCAAATTATCGATACCGATACTCGGAAATGGGTTTTTGTTCGGTATGAGTGTAAAAAAAAAAAAAAAAAAAACAAAAAAAAAAAAATAAAAAAGAAATAAATTCCTTTCCTTTTTTTCTCTCTCTCTCTCTCTCTCTCTCTGTATTTGTGTTTCATGATCAATCGCATACGAGATTTCACGAAAACCATTGATAACGAGGAGAATCGAATGACTCGTCTTTCCATGGGCTTCTATATACCTTTCTATATTGTATATCAACTACGTATAAATTTTATACATACATATATACATACATATATATATATATACATATATATATATATATTTCAAAATCGTTCGAAATTATTTCAATAAATACACCGAAAAAAAGTACTTCTCAAAAATAATAATAAAAAAGAAATACAATGAAATATTTAAATTAATATCTCGACTAATTAATAAAATAATTATTTTTAAACAAATATAAAACATACAAACACAACCACGTAAAAAAATTCGTCGTTCTTTTATTCACTTTTTACATGCAATAAATTTGTCTTTCCGAAAGGGTATTTTATTAGGTTGTGTTCACACCGGAAAATAAATTTAATCGAAAATTGTGAAAAGAGAGAGTGTGAGAGAGAGAGAGAGAGAGAGAGAGAGAAAGATATATTACATATTTAAAAAACACTACCTTTTGGATCTAAGTTACGTCACACGTATTAATTAGTAACGTGTATGATGCAAATCTCATATGTGTGTGTGTGTGTGTGTGGGATGATGTAGTTTCGAAAACCCTCTTTGCTTCTCACACACGATTTCAAACACCGTTGGAAGACGGTCAATTATTTTCTCTTTTTTTTTTCTTTTTTTCATCTTTTTCTCTCACATACTATTTCTATCTCTTTTCATCTTGTATATAGCTTGGCAAACTTTTTTTTTCTTCTCTTTCACACCTATCTTGCTAATGGAAAAACCTGGTGCAGGAGCATATTAACTTTTACGTATTTTCACACGTATAACTCGATAATAACGTCATTTCGTATTTACTATATATATATCTCTCTTTTTCTTTTCGTTTTTATTTTTTTTTTATTTTTTTATTTATTATTTTTTTGTTTTCGTATAGTCGATACTCAAATAAAATTAATTTGATTCTACTTCTATATAGTTCTATTTTCTTTTTGTTTTCTTCTTTTTCTCATTGGTACGATTATTTTGTGAATAAATTTAGTATAATGTTTTATTGTGTAGTATTTAATTAAATGATTTAATAATTATATTATTTATAATTATAAATAATTATTTTCTTATTAGTAGGACGATTTTGTGAATAAATTTAGTAAAATGTTTTATTGTGTAGTATTTAACAAAATAATGAATAATTATATTACTTATAGTTGTAAATAATTATTTTTCTTTTATTGGTACAATTATTTTGTAAATAAATTTAGTAAAATGTTTTATTGTGTAGTATTTAATTAAATGATTTACTAATTACATTATTTATAATTATAAATAATTATTTTTCTTTTATTGGTAAGACTATTTTGTGAATAAATATAGTAAAATGTTTTATATGTTAAAAAATGATTTACTATCTTATTATATATTTCTTATAATTATAAATAATTGTTTTCCTTTTGTTGTAACATCTCTATCGCGTAGAATTTATTTAAAGATAATATTTAATTTAAATAATAATAATAATAATAAGAAGAAGAAAAACATACTATAACATTATTTTTCTTTATTTAAATGTTCATTCTCATAAATGAGTATTAATTAAAATTACATTTACATTAAAAAAAAAAATTTAATTTTACGAAGTATCTATTTGTCTCTTTGAGGAAACACGAAAAAGAATTTACACGTCTCCTCATTTCAATTAATTTCTTTTTTGTTTTTTTACAGAAAAGTCAAGCCACGAATAGGAAAAAAAAAACAAATAATAAAAAATAGTAGTACTACTAGTAGTAGTAATAATAATAGTAAAGTTTATTATTTGCCAACGAGAAAATAAATAATAAAATTAATATTTTATACGAAGAGAAGTATGTTTTAAACGATGGTGTTTTTAATTATTATAAAATATTTCGTGTTAATTTTTAATTTAGTTTTTTTTTTAGTTTCTTCTTCTTCTAAATATCAAAATTTTCAACATATATATATATATATATATTAAATTACGTGTCTGTCTGCTGTGTGTGTGTGTGTGTATGATGAATCATAAAATATAAAACACGTGGTATGTTGAAAAAAGAAAAGAAAAGAAAAGAAAAAGATTAAAAACAAAAATAACATAAAAGCATTGAAAATAATTTAACAAAAAGCGAGAGAGAGAGAGAGAGAGAGAGAGAGAGAGTGAGAGATAGATAGAAAGGTTTTGATGGCAAATGAGAAAGGACAAAGCTGTAATGGTGTCGAGTATGTTCCTATAGATGATGAGTAGAGTAAAGTAGTAAAGTGCTGTCGCGTGTCAGCAGCGTAAGAGGTCAAAGTGTACGACGACACAACAAATACGATGACGATAACAAAGAGAGGAAGGTGTGGGGGGAGGGGGTGGGGGTGGGGAAGTGTTAGAAAAGGATGAACACATGTGTGTTCTGTTCTATATGTATATATGTATATAATATGTTAGAACCTTACTGTAACAAAATTCGGTAATTCGTTGTTATATACGTAGTTTCTTTTTTTTTTTTTTTTTAGATTATTTGAGATAATTTGAAGAAAAACGTACACACATACACATACACACACGTATAATGTGATGATATATTAGATTATTTTATTAGATTAAAATAATGAAATAAATCAAACTTACTGTTCTTCGTGAAGGTAACGATTTTCAGGACCTTTCCAAAACGTGTAAATATCTGAAACAGAAAATAAGAAAATAATTAATTATATTATTATTTATCTTTTGTATTAGATTTCAAGAAGAACAACATGAGACAATTAAATTAACTCTGGATTTTCTTCTCATTCTTTTTTCTTTTTTCATGTCCTCTTTCTCTTTTTCTGTGTGTATATATATATATATGTAAAATCGTAACGAGATTAAAAATATTTATGCACGTGTACACGACGATCCGTTGAACGACGAACCTTGTAGAATAATATTTTGTTTCGTTCAATTTTATAATACATACTCTTGAGAAAAAGATATAAAAATTAGGGATAAGTTTGAGAAATTTTTGATTTTTATTGCACTATCCTCGTCGTCATTATTTAGACAAAGTAATAAAATTCTAACAAAATTATAACAATTCTATAAATTATTTAATAAATAAATAATTATTAAAACGAAGAAAAATTTCAAGTAAAATTCTTTTCAAACACATAGATTATTATTTAATAAAAATCTACTAACCACAATAATAATAATAATAATAATACTAATAACAATAATTACTATTTATATAATAAAAAAAATAATTATAATTTCAATACGAAAATATGAACTGTAACACCCTTACCCCTTTTTAGAAAAACTATAATTATAATTATAGTTATTATCAACAAGCTATGATTTATTTTTTAAAGAGTAGCATATAAAAATTAAAATAGATAAATACCTAGGAAAATATATATGTAGTAGTATAATATATATATATAAATTATAATTGTAATTATAGTTGTTACCAACAAGCTATGATTTATTTGTTAACGAGTAACATATAAAAATAAAAATAGATAGATAGAAAAATCGTCTATATATATATATATATATATATTATATATAAATGTGTGTGTTAATATATTAGAGAGAAAAAGATAGAGATATCTAGTATATGGTAGTATGGTTGAATGCACACGATGATGTTGCATACGTGTCGATGGGGGGTTCACCGATCGAATTAATGTCACGAATGCAAATATTTGAGGCCATTCGCTGTTTCCACGTTCATGTGACCAAGGCTAGTCGATCGTTATAAATCATCGGAGTTATGGGATTTTCGATTATTCACTTCTCACCGTCTGTCCTCCGGCATAGGGAACGATGCAACACACAACTAATATATATGTATATGTGAATATGTGAATGTGATGGTATATGTGCGAGCGTCATGCAAATTAATTAGCAGAAAATAACAGAAACGACTGGGTTTCGAATATGTGGAAGAACTGGAGGTGCAGAAGAGAAGTGAAGGGATGAAAAGGGAAGGGTAGGGAAGGGTTGGAAAAAAAAATAGAGATACTCGATGAATATAATTCCTCGACGTTCGTTTGTCAACGAAAAATTCAAACAAAAACTATGGAGGAACAATTTTTTTTTCGTCATTTATACACACACACACACACGCAAAGCAAGTAAATACATTTTTACATATATGTGCACATGAACACAGACACATTAATATGAAAGAAATAATACATGCATAATATTTCATTTCATTTCAATAATATATAATATTCGTTATATTGTTATTCGTTTGAAAAATTCAACTAAAATAAAAATTGAATTGTTATTGAAATATTATTTTTTAGGATTTATAAAGTTAAAAGATTATCGTCAAATAAACAAAAGAAAAAATGTTAATTGCTTAATATTATCATTAAAATAAATTAATGATTAAATATTTGAAAACAATTCCATAAATTTCTATTTCTTCTTTACTTTGATCTAACTGCAACGAGATAACAATAAACAATGAGACGTTTCTATAATATTTGCTTCTATTTAAACACTAAACCTTGCATTATTGTTATTATTATTATTATTATTATACTCAGCTACATAAAATAAAAAATCCCTACACATATAGATAAAAGAAAATAAGCTATTAAACAAAGATCAATCGAACGTTTCCTGTAACTCTCAAATTCGACCAATTTAAATACCCACGATAATAACAATAATAATAATAATTATAATAACAATAATAATTTGTACAATGGGCAGGTGTGTATATATATATTTGGGAAACGAGACATCCGGAAAGTGTTTTAATTGTACCGAAGAACTCGCATTAACGGAGATTTGCTAAATTACGCGAACCAAATGAACGTTATAGTAGAGTTGGATATTTATGTGTATGTATACGTATGTGTGTGTGTGTGTGTGTGTGTGTGTGTGTGAGAGAGGGTATATAGAAACGAGTGTATCTTTCTCTGTATTTTATTTTACTTTTTTTTATTTCATTTGCTTGCTACTGCTAAAGAGGGTTGTTACATTGAAAAAAACTATGCCAATAACGATAAAAATCGCAATTTTTTTTATCTTTCTATTTGACTATCCTTGTTCTATTATTTTGTCTATTTTCTCTTTTCCTATGAAAATAAATTCTCTCATTATCGTATCGTTTAAGTTAGTAGCTAGTAATAATAATAATAATAATAATAATGGTAATAGTAATTTAGGATGAGATACTTATCCGACAAATATCATTTTCACGGTAATTGTATTTTACAATCGTACGTTTAGTTATTCGGAAAATAAACAAAATTATTACTACGGTGATTTTGTTTGTTTGTTTATTTGTTTGTTTTACCCTTTTTTTCGTCTATTGTTATTTCTCTTTTTTTTTTTTTTTTTTGTATGTGTGATTGTTATATTTTTTTCTGCAAACGATTAAATGATATGAAAAAAAAACACACGTTATAACAATAAGCGTTAACGTTAAGAGGGGAAAGAGGCTTTTTGTTTTTTTTATTATTATACCAAAACGATTTTCATGAATTTTATGAGATACCATAACAATACGATTACAGGATTTATTCATTGGTTACAATTTCTTTTTTTATAATAATAGTAGAAATTCAATTTTGTTAAAAAGTACGTGGAATATGTTGAATGATTCTATTTTTTTTTTATACTTGCGTGTATTTTGTTTAATATTAATTCTAAAATTAAAAAGAAATATCATGTGGGCAGATCACACGTGTTAGGAAGTGAAACCTTCGAAAAACTAAGTTTCGAGAGAAAGAGACGACTGCAGAATATCAGGAGTAGGATAATTGTTGGGTTTATTTGTTATAATATTATTATTATATTATTGTTATCACATTCCGTCTCATTTCCTCGCAGTCTAAATCCTATGTTTGTCTCTTTTTCTCTCATTATTTAGTATGGCAACCGTTTCATAGATTCGTTACATAGCTCCGTTTCCGTTTATTTACTTTTCAGATCACTCATATTCTAAAGAAGTTTTCACTTCAAATAAAAAATATTTGCTTCATATTTATTTATCACCCTTTAAACGAATATGAACGTATGTATGATTTTTAGGGTTTCAAAAAAAAATCCCTCAAAAATATGGAAATTCAAAAGAGTAGGACAGAGAGAAAACGAATAAATGAGAGAGTAAGCAAATAAATAAATAAATAAATAAATAAATAAATAAATAAACAAATAAATAAATAAATGAATAATTGAATGAATGAATGAACGAATGAATGAATGAATGAGTGAGTGAGTATGAGATAGAAAGGAACATATTCGATATTGATATTGGAATTTTTGATGGTTGTGTTTCCTGTTTCATCCCAGATTCGGTTGAAAATCGCTGGCAAACATACACACACACACACACACATCCACACATAGTAAAGGTTTGAAACCTTTTCCCGTTTCCCTTCGTAATACACTATATCAATGTTTACAATATATATCTATACGATAGCTAAATAAACCGATGAATAGACCAGACCAGATCAGACTATACCAGAAACTAAACCAGACCTACCCCTACCCCCAAATATCGGGGAGTGAGAATAAAATGAACGAATTCATACAAGATATATATATATATATGTGTTTGTATCGATCTATATTGATCTATCAGATCAATAGATTGAAATTGTCTGTAACAAAACTCGTATAACGCGTGTTATATATATGTGTTTGTATGAGTATGTGTTTGTGTGATGGGGAAGCTCCATTTCGGAAAATGGAATTAGGGTTTGTAATCGTCAAGGAAATTGAACTTTTGAGCTTTGATTAATGAGAAGATTTTCTATATATCTCTTTATGTGTAAATATGTTTGTATGAGTGTACGTGTGTATGAGAGAGAGAGAGAGAGAGAGAGAGAGAGAGAGAGAGAGAGAGAGAGAACTATCATGAAAATGGCAGACAATAATATTAATTAAATCCGTATTTAATTAATTACTCAATACTAACGGGGATATTTTTCGGCTTCGCAACGACGCAAATTATCTCGATAAATTCCCCAACAAATCTCCGCCATTACCGCCGCGTGCCACAATACACCACCAAATTACCCCCTATCGTTTTATTAAATATATTTCACCAATAGGAAAATGTAATTGTGTATGAGAAATCGTTCCTTGTTTTGTATAAGCATATATACACTATATATATATATATATATATATATATATATATATATATATATATATATATATATGGGTGTGTGTATGTTTTTGTGTATATATAGTATAAGTAATATATAAATGTTTTTTCATATATATATATATATATATATATATATATTTATATGTAGGTGAAAATATGCAAGCTACCACAAATTAACAAATCTACAAGCGTTATTAACCTCCCTTCAACCCCTCTTTTTCCTTTGTTTTGTTTTTTATTTTTTTTTTTTTAATCTTTTACCCAATATCCACGATGCTCTTCCGTTTATTACAATTTTATTATTATATATTGGCAGCACTTTCGACGAATAGAATTGTTACCCCCCTTTCTTCTACCTCACTTCATCTCATCACAACTCATTTCACTTCATTTCTGTATCCCCTTTTTCGGAGAATTGTTATTAATATTTCTGTTGATTTTGTTAACAATTATTTGTGGTTATATTGTAATTAATATTGAATATAAAGGATTGGTACGAAAGGATAATGAATAATAAAGAAAAAGAAAAGAGGAAATTATATGATGTGATTAATTTGAATTCAACAGATTGATTTTAATGAAAATATTAATAATAATATATTGAATAATAATATTAATTCAATTAATTAATTATAGAAATAATAATCAATTCAATTAAATAATATTCGAACAATTATATTCAAACAAATTCAAACAAACTATTTATTATATTTTAACTATTTAATTATATTTAAACAAATTCAAACAAATATATTGAAATTATTCAAACAAAGAAGATAAGAATATAAATAAAAAGAACAGAACAATTTTTGATGAAATGAAATATAAAGTTTATACTAATTATTTAATTATATTCAAACAAATTTTTAAGAAATATATTCAAACTATTCAAACAAATATAATAAGTTAAGAATATAAAAAAGAAAAAAAATAACAGATCAATATTTTTATAATTTTAATGAACTATGAAACTAAAACTAACCATGATGTAATATTTTTGAGAACACCACTGGCGTAAGAAAGAGTGAAAGAAAGAATAAAGAAAAGAATAGTATCCCTTTTGGTAATAATACATAGAAAAAAAAAAAAAAAAAATGCAAAGAAAGAAAAAAAAAAGAAAAGAAAAGATCTTACAAGGTTTTTATCTTCTTACTTTAAAAAAGGAACCCCCAACGGCTGACTTTATTTTCGTAAGTAAAATCCCATGGGAAATCAACGTTGGCACCACGTTCAAACTCTCTCCTATTATTTACCTACGATTTCTTTTTTTTTTTTTTTTAAATACTTTTTTTTTACTTTTCTGCCACCCCCCCCTTCACCACTCCTTTTCCACAATGCTACTTCTTCTTTTGTACTCGTTAACAAATTTTATTTTGATACGACACAACGACAAAAATAACAATATATAACCAATGACGGAGAAACTATCAACGATTGAATGAGGGGGTGAATAAGCGGGAGTGGGGGTAGGGATTAACAACAAGAAATAAACAAAAAAATCTATGGAAAACGAACTCTCGGAACAACTCGTTCGTAAACGCGAAAACAGAAACATGAAACGTTTTAACCCTTATATATATGTGGTGAAAGAGAGAGTGGGGTTGGAGGTGGAGGGAGAGTGAGAGAGAAAGAACGATGATACGGTGCAGAGAATTTTGGGCTCGCGGCCAAAATCAACGGTCGGGAATGATATCTATGCACTGATTTTACCCCTCTTCCTCTTTCTCATTCACTCACTCACTCACTCACATATACTCACATATACTCACACTCTCTTTCTCTTTCTCTCTTGTTACATATATGTATATATGTATATGTATATGTTGTATATCACGGAAACGTGATATCGCTTATGCGAGTTTCGCGAATCACGCGAGTACATCCGCCCTTTGATTATTTCACGTTCGTCCCCAAAACCCTTTTGAAACATTGCTTGTCCTCTCTCTCTCTCTCTTACTCTATATTTTTTCATTTTATGTAGGATAAATTTTAATAGATTTTGAAACGATTTACTTGTTTGTACATTATTCTACGATCTCTAGAAATATTATTATATATATAAAGAAGGAATGAAAGGGATTGAAAAAGGGACGAAAAATTAAAAAAAAAAAACAAAAAGAGTGAGAGAGAGAGAGAGAGAGAGAGAGGAAGAGAGAGATGAGTACGATTTGGTAAAAAGAATTAAAAAGAAATGGAAAGATTTGAATTGGTATGACGAATTAGAAAGAAAGAATAAAAAAGAGAGATAGAAAATGAGAATTTCAAAAAGTTCTTATCTCAATTTTTTTTACACACACATATACACACACACATATGTATATGAAAAATTTTCAAATGATTTAAAAACAATCTTTGGTAGTTGAATATTAT
Organism: Polistes dominula; assembly: GCF_049000335.1. Lineage (NCBI taxonomy): Eukaryota > Metazoa > Arthropoda > Insecta > Hymenoptera > Vespidae > Polistes > Polistes dominula. The sequence continues at coordinate 2,675,777 of NW_028300963.1, forward strand.
TTTATGATCTTTAAAAATAATATTATATAAAAAGAAAAAGAGAGAGAGAGAGAGAGAAAATAAAGAGAATAAGTATAATAATAATTCAAAATATAGAAAGAGATAGAATAAAAGTTTAAATTTCTTCCTGCTCTCTTTCACTCTCTCTCTCTCTCTCTCTCTCTTTCTTTCTTATACAGATACACGTACAAACTCATACACATGTTCTGATATGAAAAAATATTATTTGTAAAATCTATTCTTACCATTAGATGATTTTACAATTGTACTAAATGAAATTTAGAAAGATAAAGGATATGAATAGATATGAAGAACTAGAAAGAAAGAAAGACAAAGAGAGAAAGAATAAGAGAGAGAGAGAAAGAGAGAGAAAGGTGGTACTTAATTAAATTTCAGATTCTCCAGGATTCTGATTAAATTAGACTAAATGATGCATCGCGTACATCGCCTGGATACCGACTACGAATTTTAATTTAATTTCTCTGCAGTTAGGAATCGTCGCTTAAGTAATTTATCTAACAGATACGCAGAAGAAGAAGAAGAAGAAGAAGAAGAAGAAGAAGAAGAAGAAGAAGAAGAAGAAGGGAAAGAAAAGGGGAAGAAAGAAAAATCTTTTCTTCTCTTCTTTTCTTTCTTTCTTAAAAAGGTCCACCAACTTTTCTTACCCACGAAGTAGACTTTTTCAAGAATTTCATTGAAAGAATTCAAGGATATAGAAAACTTTTTTCCCCTCTACAAATGTGTCTTCTTCTTTTTTTATTATTATTATTATTATTATTATTATTATTATACCTTCGTATTATATATCCTTACTGTTATATATATCCTTTTATATATAATTTTTTTTTCGTTAATCCGTCGAAAGAAAAGAAAAAAAAAATACACCCTGGATAGATAACGACAAAGGACAAAAAGGGAACGAGTGAAAAAAGGTGAGTGTAAGACAAAGAAAAAAACAAAGTGAGAGGGAGAAAGTGAACGAGAGATAGATAGATACATAGATAGATAGATAGATAGCTAGATAGATAGAAACGTTTCGTTATTAAATGGAACACGACCCTTCGACCAATGGCCATAGCTCATTGGACCCACGAGGATTTTCCTGGGTTCTGGGCTCGTATCGAGGGATTACAGGTACTACTACTAGTCTCACCCCTTCCTTATACTCAACATATATATCCCTTTTCTCCCTTCCTCCTCCTCCCCCTCCTCCTCCTCCTCCTCCTCCTCCTCCTCCTCCTCCTCCTCCTCCTCCTCCTCCTCCCCATCCTTCTCATCCTCTTCCTTCTCATTCCTTCCTCCTCGTTTATCTACACTAACCCTTCCCCCTTCTTCCTCTTATTCGCATGTATCGATAGGACGAACAACCTAAGCGTGTCCGAATCCTCCTCCCTTCCTCACAACCTCACAACCCCCCAAACTTCATCCCTTCATCCTATACTCACTCTCCTCACACTATCTTTCTCTGTCTCACTCACTCATTCTCATGAAGAGAACGTATTGATTGATGTTACAGTTATTAATTTGCACATGGCCGATTATCGCTTAGTATATCTCTCTACGGAACGGTAGAATAATGCAATAACGGTTAATAATAGTAACGCAATTTCGTTCACGTCGATGCTGTTGTTACTACTACTACTACTACTACTACTACTACTACAACTACTACTACTAGTATTACTAGTATTACTAATACTATTATTATTATTGTTATATTACTTCGTGGACATTATTCGTACGAACGACAAACACACGTTTTATTATTATTATTATTATTTATTATTTTTTGTATTTAAATGTAACATGGAAGTTTTAGTAAACTTTAATATTCTAATCTTTAGTATTAGGGATACAGTAAATTACGTAAAATAGCAATACTATTATTATTATTATTATTATTATTATTATTATACTATTTCGTGGACTAGAAGAACAGTTATTAATGCAAACATTCTTTAATATTCTAATCTTTCGTATTTGAGATAAAGTAAATAAAATAAAACAAGCAAATTGTTTAACGTTTAATCGTAAAGATAGATAAATTTAAAGGTTTTAAAAGAGTACACTTTCTTTAACGGCATTTACGAGCGCCCTTTTTATATTCGAGAATACGCGTAGGGAGGATTGCAAAAGATTAAAAGTAGAAAAAAAATAAAAAAAAAAAAAAAACAAAGTAAAAGAAAAAAAAACACATTGAAAGGAAGTAAGTAAGTAAGTAAGTAAGTAAGTAAGGAAGGAAGGAAGAAACTATCAATATATATATACGAACACACACAACATACATACATACAAACATACATACAAACATACATACATACGTATATATATACGCATACTGAAAGTTCGTAAAAAATTACCACGAAAGAAACGAGCGGACATGAAGGTGAGGATCTCTACCTCTCTTTATGGTTTCCCATCTGCTGACTCCATAATCCGATTTACGAACAAGTTCAGAATCGTCTCTAGGGACTTTCTTTATCCTACTTTCTTTTTTTTTCTCTCTCTCTCTCTCTCTTTCTATTTCTTATTCTCTCTTTCTACATAGTTTTTTTTTTCTTTTTCTTTTTCCATATTTTTTTTTCCATTACTTTCGACATTGCTGGAAAACTAAATTGACGTAGTCCAATGAAGAAGAGAAGAGATGAGAGTGTGTCCAGCTATTTGAAATTCCCGCGTTCCTTTTGTTCGATTCATTTGCTCGTTTGTTTTTTCCCCCTTTCTCTTTCTCTCTCTCTCTCTTTTTTTTTCAAGTGTAAAAAATTAAAATAAAATACCGAGACAACAACACCCGAGGGAAAATGGGAATGTAAATAATCCGAATATCTCTCTCTCTCTCTCTCTCTCTCTCTCTCTCTCTCTCTCTCTATAATAATATTCGATGAAAGATTTTTATTTTTATTTTTTATTTTTATCAGCAATTACAAATTCCCTAACGTATCCCTCTTTTGGTCCATTTTTTTCTTCTTTTTGTTTTTTGTTTTTTATGAAAAAGATATTCAAACAAATAATTCCGAATATATTTATTTTTATCACAATTTTATTTCACGTCTTATAGAATTATTTCAACTAGGGAAATAAAATACACGAACTTTTGTTCTGTATTAAAAATGTAAAAATAAAACAAACGATGGGCAGTAAAAAAAAAAAAAAAAAAAAAAAATAAATGAGCAGTCGTTCGTTAAAAGTTCCAAACGTTGAAAATCTTACCCCCTTCGTCCAATATTTTTCTTAGCACGGTTTACAGATCGTCAGTAATTTCTTAAGTACTGGAAACATTTTTTTTTATTTTAGAAAAATTTTTAAGTAGAAGAAGAAGAAATAAAGATGACGTTCAACGTTAAGCTACGATTAAAAGTTGTACGGTCAATTAGTATAATAACCGATGTTAAGACTAATAATAGTTGACCAACTTACATCAAAGATACAGTCAGTTGTATCAATATTTTTTTTTGCAAAAAAAAAAAAAACAAAAAAAAAAAGGAAAAAAAGAAAAATAAATCATATCTCGAATATAACTCGTCAAAAAGTTTACGAATATTTTGAATCTTAGTGAAAGTAAACAAAATTAATACAGTCGAATGCAATTCAATTATTGGAACAAAACAAACCACCCCTTTTCTTCTCCCTCTCAACCCCTCTTTCTCTTGATTGTTACATTCCTTAGAACAAGTTGGTAAAATTCTTCAACAAGACATTCTCAAGGCATTTAGCTAGGTAAACTCGGCCATTTTCGAACAGCGGAAAGTTAAATACCGTGATGGAATCTTTCAAAGAGAGAGAGAGAGAGAGAGAGAGAGAGAGAGAGAGAGAGAGAAAGAGAGAAGAAATTCCTTCTCTCTTCGTCGTTGAAAGGATCGTAGTATACTAAAGAATATAAATACACCCCTCACATCCTCTTTTAAAGTGCATTTAGAAAATTATTTATAGAATATTAACAAATTAGTTACGACTTGTTAATAGTCAAAAATTATTGCTTTTTTTGTTACCTAAAATATTTATTATAAAAATATACGATACAAAAAAAAATATCACGTAATTCGTTTGCTAAGGGTTGAATATTATTTTTCATATTTTTAACAATTTTCAATTAAAATTATATTTAAAATTATATATATATATATTAATATATAATATATAACAATATATATTAAATAATATATAATATTTATTATAATATAAATAAATATAATATTAAATATTTGTTATATTAATTAATTAAATAAATATTATATAGATTATAATTTATATTATAATTTCATTTAATTTAAAAAAAAATCTAATCTTCTTCTTCTTTCTTTTTTTTTGCTTTCACTTCAAACTTTTCAACAGTTCAACAGTTCTAAAAAAAAAAACCTCTAAATCTTTTTTTTCTTTCTGTTTTTTTCCCTTCCATTTTTCCCTTTTATTTTTCCTTCATCCCTTTAACTATAGTTTCGCCAAGTAAACAGAATCGAAAGACCAACAACGTTGTGAGACAGTAATGGTTAATCTCACTATTTTCTATCTCTCTCTTACTCTTAGTAGAATCTTCTTCTTCTTCTTCTTCTTAGGAAGCTTGGGATCAGCTAAGTAGTATAGGTCGATGTACGCGCAGCCACGATACAACACACTGGTTATACTACTGTCTAGTGAAAAATGCACGAAAATCCGGGTAAACTTTATCTATATACGCTTAGCCAGCACAAAAGTACAATATATATATATATATATATATATATATATATATATATATATATATATGTGTGTGTTTATATGTATGCGTGTATGTATGTATGTTTTATACTATCCACGACGACTTATATACAATACATTTATGTTTCCTTTTTCTTTTTCTGTAACTTTACGTCAAGACTTTTCTATTCTGTGTAAGAAGAAGATGGTTTTTGAAATATCAATATATATATATAAATTTTGAATCATTCTAGTAACATGCTTTTTCATTGGTCAAAATATAGAAATAAAAAATAAAATAATTCAAAATAATAATTGTAAAAAAGTCAATTAAAATATTATAGGATTTGTCGAATGATTTTCTTTCTGTACTACTTAATAAAAAAGAATATTATAATATTTTAACATATTCAAATAAATAAATAAAAAAAAAAAATAAATATATATATATATATATATATATATATATATATATATATATATATATATATATATATTATAATAAGTATGACGAATAATAAAGAATTAAATTAATAAATAAAATTTAATTAATAAGTTTAAAGATAATGAAATTATAGAAAATACGATTTTGCAAAAGTAACATAAAACACAATAATAAAATATAATTTAAACAATAATAGAAATTAACGATTATATCCTATTTTACTTTATTAAATTATACTTTTAAATAAACATTAATAAATACATTAAATATCAAACGTTACACATTAAACGAATATTAATTTTTTTTTTTTTTTTGATATGACCCTTAAATAAATGACGAGTTACGAACAAAAAAAAAAAACAAAAAAAGAAAGAAATAAAGATTAATTTTTCTTATCTATACACAAACACATATATATATTTCATTTTTTATAAGAGCCAATAAGCATCGTTGGATTTAGCACGTTACTCGACTTCGAGGCAGACTTAATCTTTCAAGCTGATTACAAGCCTTGCGAGCGTGTAAATCCGTTGTAGTTGTTGCACTGATGTACCTTTCCTCTTCCTCCCTTCTTTCTGGTCAAGCCCTTTTCATCCCTATCCTCATTCATCCCCTGTTTCCTTCCTTTCTATCATCCTCTTTATCATTCTTTCTCTTTCTCTTACTTTTATTTTACTCTCTATTCTCTTTCTTTCTCTTGTTCAGTAAGCCTACTTACGCAGACTAACGCAGCCAATCGTCGACTGTACTAATCCAGGAATGTTTTCCGGCTAGATCCATTATCGGCTTAAGACCAACTCACTTTATATCTATCTATCCATCTATCTATCTATCTATCTCTATCTCTATTTCCTATCTCTGTCTTTTGTCTCATACTACATCAAATGGATCACGTTCAACAACGTATATAACAGATTTCTCTTTCTATCTTATCTGTATCTAGATCATTCCTCACTTCCTCACACTCTCAATTTGTACCCTTACGATCCTACCAATCAGATTCTACTTCTACCACCATTATTAACCTATTCCAACCCTAAACACACTGTTAATTCTTGTATTATTCTGTCACTAACATATTACTTTGGAAATTAAATTAAAAAAAAAAAAAATGAACAATAGTAGTAGGATGAAATATTTTGATTTTTTTGTTTTATATAAATGTATATGAATATAATATTATATTTATTAATATTAATTTATAATTATAGTAAATAAATTAAATTAATAAAAATTAAATTATTGTTAATTAATATTATATATAGTACTATATCTAAAATATAGATATTATATATAATTTATATTATATTATATATTAAATTAATGATAATTAAATTAATATTAATTAATATTATATTATCCCTATAATTTATATAATACCATATCTAAAATATAGGTATTATATATTTAATTTATTTAATATTTATATTAAATATAACATAATATTATATATAAATTAATATATATATATATATATATTAATATAATTAATTTATATATATTATATTATATTAATATAATATATAAAAACATTATTTGAAATAATCGATAATTTATTACAGTAACTTTGAAAAGCTAATAGTTCAATGTAAATTTGTTAAAATAATGAATAAATAACAGAAGTGTATTTTTTTAAATTTTAATTATAGTAATAATTGTAACTAGTACACTTTATCCTTTACTTAAATTCAATCCTTAATTTGATGTTAAATTAATTATCAATTAAATAATAAAATAATTCATCGTATTCATCGTCAATAATATCGTGAAATGTGATTCTTTTCTTTTACTTCAAATAAATAATTATGATCGAAATAAATGTAAATAATATGTATGTTGAAATTAATGAAAAAAACAAAAACAAAAAAAAAAAAAAAAGAAAAGAAACAATAATGTTAAATGAACATTTGAATAGTTATTCGTGAGTTTTGAAACAAGTAACATCGTTACTCTTGCAAGGATTCCTTTTGACATTCTACACCGATAAGAAACTTTATTTCTAGTAACATTAACAATATCGGACGCGAGAGTTCACGGACAATGATTCATCGTTGTTGGTCACTACGGACAATTAACTAACAGAAGGAGAAGAAAAAAAAATAAAAATAACAAAAAGAGGATGAAGAAAACTCGGTTGAACCATCGGACAAGTTTAACAAACGATCCTAGTCTCTGATACTATTACTATTACTATTATTACTATTATTATTACTATTGTGTATTTTCTTTACTGGTTGAAAATAACAAGATTTGTGATAACAAATAATTCATGTAAAAAATGATATTTTGGGGCTAATAAATAAATTGTTTCAATTATTATTAATAATAAAATTAAACCTATTGATAATTTGTATAATTAATTATTTTTAAATATATATATATATAAATTATTTTAATAATAAATAAAAATATAAATTAATTAGGGTACGTTGATTTAAATTAATTAAATAAAAGATAATTATTTTTGAATATAAATGAGATAATATTTATAATTATTATTATTTTAGAGTTATGAAGAATTTAAAAAATACTAAAATATAAAACCAGAAGTGTGTTAAATGGAAGACTGTTTTGTAATAAGGTGTTTAACGTGTAAATTAAAAATTCTTTTTTATTATAATTAATAGGACACTTACCTGATACAATATGTCCAGGGATATTGGATAAATCATATGTTCTACGATTACTCTTAATACTGTGTTCGGTCCACCTTGCGTTTCGGCTTGAGAGGAAACTTGATTTTGACCTGGTATCGCAACTTGATTAGATGAGTTCTGTAACACACACAAAAAAAAAACGAAATCATTAGTTCAAAGTTTGATTTCTTTCGTTTTTCATTTTTCTTAAATGAAGAATTAATAAATATCCTGTCCTAATAAATTTAATAAATGAGACAAAAATCAAACAACACATTTTATCATTCAAATCCAATGAAATAATCGCATTAGAAAACTAATATTTTATTTATGAATTTTAAATTTTACCAAATTTTTTGTTCTTTTTTTGTTTTCTATCGATCCTCAATATGATTATTGGAAGTTTATTCAAATATTATCCGCACACATACCGTGTAAATATTTAAAATAATAATAATAATAATCTCCTTTCCAGTAAATAATTCGAATTTTTTTTCTACGAATACATCGCATGCAATCATAAAACAATATACCACATATTTATAATAATAATATTTTATAATAAGAATAATAAAATAATTAAACGTTATATAGAAGATAAATTTTATTATGAAAATTTATTTGTAACGATTAATTCGATGAAATAATCCTCTTTAAATTGGGTTGTCAAATAATATTGGAATTATTTTTGTTAACAAATTTTGCTATTCAACTATATTAATATATCTTTATATCTTTTTCTTATTTCTTTCGGTATTTTTATTTGTTATTTTAAAATGAAGAAAAAAAAAAGAAAAAAAAGAAAGAAAAAAAAAAAGGAAAAGTTAAAAGGATGTCATTTTTATCAGCTGTCGCTGCTAAGAGTAAACCCTAGGCAAAGTAGACGAGAAATATTAGCATAAACTACACGAGCCCGTTTTTAGTAAGGAAAGCTTAAAAAGGAACTCGCGATGCTTCGAAATTTCAATGTAAATTAAAACGAATTTTATTCCTCTTTCTCTCTCCTCCCTTCTACTCTCTTCTCTTCTCTTCTCTCCTTCTATCTCTTTTTTCATTTGTTTTTTTTTATTTTTTATTCACGAATACGTAGTATAAAATTTCTAACGATTTTTCATTTGAAAGAACAAAAGCGAACGAACGTTCACTCGGAGTTCGCATTTGTTTGAAAAAAAAGAGAGAGAAAGAGAAAAAGTATGTTTGTGTGTGCGTGTATGAAAGAGAGAGAGAGAGAGAGAGAGAGAGAGAGAGAGAGAGAGAATATATTTTAAATACATATGTATATATATGTAATGTTGAACATAAGTATTTGAGTCCAGATTAAAAAACAAAAAAATAGAAACAACTCTTTATATTGAAATTATTTTATTTTGTTTCTTTCTTTTGAGTATATCTCTCGAATCTAAAAAAAAAAAAAAAAAAAAAATAAAAAAAAAGGGTTTAGATATAATAATTTGTTCGTGTAAAATTATGGAATAGTTAATTAGACGTATTCGTATTTTTTAATTAAATATTCTTTTCAACCATTATATTTTCTTTTTATCATAATTTTTTTTTAGAGAAATACATCAATTTAATTTTATATAAAATATAATAATTTTATATATATTATTAATTTATTATAAGTATATTATAATATATAATAATATATGATAATATACTATAATAATATATTATAATATACTATATATAATATTAATATTAATAATACTATTAATTTATATTAATATTATTATATATAAGATTATTATATTTTATCAATAAATCTTATATATATATATAATTATTTAAAAAATATAATTATAAAACTAATTAACATTTCAATGATAAATTAAATAAAAGTTGAATATAGAAAAATCGTATTTAAATTAAAAAAGAAAACTTTACAAATACAAAAATAATAGAAATTTCCAATATTTTTGTTCGAAACTGTTTAAATACTTATATATATATAATGAAATTAATCGAAAAATTGAAAACAAAGAGAGAAAATCGAATGGGTAAACACGGAATTGCGGTAGAAAAGGTTACTCTGAACTATAGTCAAAAGAACTGGCATGAAATAATTTAGCAATCGAAAGAGATCTGAACCCTAGGGAAGGGGTATGTATGTATGTGGGTGGTTGGTATCGATAAAAGCTCGTAACAATGGCATGGGGGTTGAAACAGGCACACAACACCATGATCATTTCATAAACGAAGTAGTAACACACAATTGTACGGGTTTCACGATTGTTCATGCGAAAATTGGAAGGTGATTTCAAACTGAATTACCGAGAATGGCAACCACAGTTAGCTTTGGAATGTATGCTTGTAACTAACCAACCCCCTTCTCCCTCCTCGACCCACTCACTCCTCTTTTCTTCATTCCACATATAACCCCTTTCTCACCCTTTCAACTATTTCTCATAATTCATTTCTTCGTCCACAGTTATACGTCAGTGTTTTATTGTATAAATATTTATTCGTATGAATTTCAATGTTTGTTTGTGTAACATATTACTTTTAGTGTGTATATATGTATGTAATATGTGTAATAATTGTATAAGTATGTAGAGAAGTAACGTATGTGATTTTAAATGTGTATGGATACGTGTATATAATTGTATGTATGTAATATATGTAATAATTGTGTATGTATGTACAAGTAACATATGTGATTATAAATGTGTACATATACTCGTGTATAATTGTACGTATGTATGTATGTATGTATGAATTTAAATACAATACGTGCAAGGATGCACGTAACTACCATAAATGTGTATGCACATGTGCATAATTGCATACGTATATGTGTATGTATATATATGTTATAGATGTATACATAATTGTGTAGATGTGGGTGAGTGGGTGTAGATGTATATGACAGTATGTGTTAGTTTATACATTTTAGTTAACAAAAAGGGTCAGGAAGAACATTTAATGGTATTGTTTTGTCAGGCGTGGCCAATTTGGCTTTCTGAATTTTTAATTCTACAAACGAGCGGCAAACCATCGAGAGATCGAACGGAAGCTGTTGGACACGACCAAGCTCGATTAATATTGAAATTCAATCGGTCACTTCATCGGGCTTCCTCCCTTTCCTCTTTTCCTAATACATATATAGGTATATGTATATGTATATATGTGTATGTTAATATGTATATCATCGATGAGTAGCAAATTGAAACTAATAGATTCGTCGTAACGTCAATAAAAATAATTTCATTTTATAATTTGTTTTCTTGATAGTTATGGTTGAAATATTTTATTTCTTTTTATTATTTTTTATTGTTTCTTTTATTTTGTTATTATTTTTAATATGAATTTTCTATACGTAATGTTTGCATAAAAAATTAGTATAGTTAGAAATGAATGATTACTATTATTTTATTATTAATATCTTAATGTCTGCTTTTCATAAAAAATAAAAAAAATAAAATAAGTATTAATTAATTAATTAATTAGTTAATTAGCGAAACAAACAATCAATATTGCTATTTTATAATCATTGATAAATTGTTCAAAATCATTAATACACTTTCGAATTTATATTCATTTCCGTACGTGTATATATTTTCTCGACGTAATATCCAATTAGAGTATGTATCATATTTGTTGTTTCTGTTTAAAAAAAAAGAAAAAGAAAAGAAAAAAAAATAAATTAACGAATCAATTTAACAATATCGTTAAAAAAAAAAAAAATATTTGATTTTGTTACAAATTAATGAAACAATTTATCGATACCGTTATTGGAGTATATATGTATATATACGAATAGTATTTTATTACCAAACACAGATATGTTTTTTCTTGTATCTTTTTTTGTTTTGTTTTGTTTTTAAATATAATATCCAATTAAAGATGTTTCCTTTTGTTGTTGTTACTATTAGAATATTAACGAATCAATTAATCAATATCGTTAAAAAGAATAATTATTATCTCTCATGTATCGAAGCTTATTGGTTATCAGATACTTGTAATATTTTTTATTTTCTTTGGTAGAAAAAAACAAGAATATATATATATATATATATATATATATATATATATATATATATATATATATATATATATATAAATTTTTTTATTTTTCTAAATAAAATTTAGTTTCACCGAAACAAAATTAATTTCAATAACATCATAAACTTTTTATAATTCAACCACGATAGAAATAAATAATTATACTTCAATAAGGTTTATTATTTTATATATGTAAAATATTTATATATATTTATATTTATAATTATTATATATTTTATTTTATATATATAAATATTATTTTATTTTATACTATTTTATATATTATATTATATATATATATATATATATTATTATAATTATTATTATATATTTATATATAAAATTTCTATAATGTATTTAAATTACGTAGAAAAAAAGAGAAAGAAAAAACAAGATGCATAGAATATTATATATTCTATATAAATGTAATTCTTATATACGTGTGACAAACAAAAAATACATATACATATATACAAAATTTGTATATTATGCAAAAAGTGAAAAAGATAAAGATAAAGAAAGAGATAGATAGAAGAACACAAGATTAATGGGCTAATAATTTGAATAATACGTGGCCCATTGCTGAGCCCATTAATCGGCCAATGATCAATACACAATTATCGGCCGATGAAAACTACCATTAATGGGCCGATAATAACTGTCGGTAATGGGCCGATAATAAATGCCGGTAATGGGCCGATAATAAATGCCGGTAATGGGCCGATAATAAATGCCGGTAATGGGCCGATAATAAATGCCGGTAATGGGCCGATAATAAATGCCGGTAATGGGCCGATAATAAATGCCGGTAATGGGCCGATAATAACTGCCGGTAATGGGCCGATAATAAGTACCATTAATGGGCCGATAATAACTGCCATTAATGGGCCGATAATAACTGCCGGTAATGGGCCGATAATAACTGCCGGTAATGGGCCGATAATAAATGCCGGTAATGGGCCGATAATAAATGCCGGTAATGGGCCGATAATAAATGCCGGTAATGGGCCGATAATAAATGCCGGTAATGGGCCGATAATAAATGCCGGTAATGGGCCGATAATAAATGCCGGTAATGGGCCGATAATAAATGCCGGTAATGGGCCGATAATAAATGCCGGTAATGGGCCGATAATAAATGCCGGTAATGGGCCGATAATAAATGCCGGTAATGGGCCGATAATAACTGCCGGTAATGGGCCGATAATAAGTACCATTAATGGGCCGATAATAACTGCCATTAATGGGCCGATAATAACTGCCATTAAAAAAAAGGTCAAATTTACGTTTTTTTTTGTAATTTGTCCACCATTTTTTTATTTATTGATAAAATTTTTATATAAAACTGTCACTTTGTAGCTAAAGTCATACAGAATATAAAACCATTTTACTTTTATGTTTCAGGTAAGCCATTCTCAAGTTCTGATGGAGCTACCAAAGCACTAAAGTTTTAAGGTGTTTTTTTATACTACTGTTTTTGCAATAAAAAATTAATTAAAATGAAAAAATAAAAATTCATTTATATAGTTTAAGACTCAATTTAACAAACCCAACAACTTTTAGATCGATATCTTTTATAGTTTTCTTGGAAAAAATTCGCGAAAATTGCCTTTTTTTTAGGTGCTCAGAGTAGAAGGTCCCCTTAACTTAGCACAATTTACAAGTCCCTTTTTCACTTGTTCGAATCTCAACGTTGTTTCTCTCTCTCTCTCTCTCTCTCTTTCTCTATCTCTCTTTCACTCTCTCACCCTTTCTCTCTTCCGTTTTATCTTTTTTTAAATCATTCATTCGTTTTTTCTCACGATCGAACCATCAAGCGACGATTTAATTTCCTGAATCCTGCCGGAATCAGGACGAAAGTTAATGCGCGTTAATTAATCGGTGAAAACGCGACGAGCCAGATCATTGGCGCCTTTCTCTCTCTCTCTCTCTCTTTCTTTTTTTCTATCTCAAAAATAAAAAGAAAGAGAGAGAGAGAGAGAGAGAGAGAGAAAAGAAAAGTGAAATTTTTTTTTTATCTCGTTTAAGTCAAAGATTAATTTCGAAAGTTGAAAAGGTGCTTATACGATCCGATTTTTTCACTCCCACTTCAACTAACCCCCTTCAACCCCCTCACCACCGCCCTTTTTCATCCTCTTCAAATCTCTCTCGTTTTCTAGTTTCTTTTTCTTCTCGCTTTTTGATCCCTTCACGACTTCTCTTCTTCCTCCTCCCACAACCACCCACCCATTCACCCATCATCATCCCTTGTGATCCACCCTCTCTACTTTTCTTTTTTATTTCCTTCAACCCTGGACGGATTTTTCTCGCAGCAATTAGTACGCAATAAATTTTCTAACGCGTACGAGAGCTATAAATTCGTCGTGGTTGGTTGGTCCACCACCCTTACACCCCCGCGTTCGTTCATCTTTTCTTCTATCGTAAAAGAAGAAGAAGAAGAAAAAAAGAAAAATCTAATAGGGGTTTGGTGCAGAAGAAGAAAAAGAAAAAGAAGAAGAAGAAGAAACGAAAAGTTACGAAAAATGTTCTCTCTCCTAATATATGTGTTTGTATTATATATGTGTGTGTGGGCGTGAGAAAGAGAAAGATAAAAAATAAAATAAGGAAAGGAGAATTGGGGATAGAGGCTGAGGGGTGAGGAGGGTGGTTCTAGTTTTTCGTCGATTTCGTTTTGTTCAAGCCATTCGTTTTCTTCCCTTTTCCCTTTTATTTTATTTTATTTTTTTCAAGGTGGTGCCGCCAGACGTCGAAAAGAAAATCGAAAGATTCTTCGAGTTCTTTTGGTCACGGCCAAAGAATACGAATCGTTTTCAACATAGAAAATATACCAACACCATCCCACACCATCTCACTCACCCCAATTTCAGTCGACTACCATGCAGTTTCCTTTCCCTCTCCCACTTCTTCTATACCGAAAACCTACCCCCTCTCGTTCTTCTCTATTTCTGCTAACCTAACCCCATTTTCTGTAGCCAAGTACCCAGAGGGATGCTCGTTTCTTGTTCATTCCCTTTTCGTGTTATCTATTATGTATAGAACATTCCTCAGGAATTGTGGTATAAGAAAGAAGAAGAAGAAGAAGAAGAAGAAGAAGAAGAAAAAAAAAAAGATGGAAAGAGAAATATAGAGTAATAAATGTGAAGAATTGTTTCCTCTCTTACTTTTGTGTAGGTATATGTGGTGTATGTGTGTAGGGGTTTAAATTTTAAGCTCAAAATAATTTTTAATCGAAACAATTAATAATTTGTTTGATCATATCAAACGTTGGTATAATAAAGTTCAAAATTGCAATATCTGTGAAAGAGGAAGAATTTTTTTTCTACGATGACAAATTGACAATAATATTTTCTAAAAATTTTATAATCTATATATATATTTTAAAATAATATTTATACATTAGTTATATTTTATTTAGTATATAGTTATTTTTTTATATTTTATATTTTAATATATATTTTTGTTATTTTATATTATATATATATATATATATAAAATACTAATTTATATTTTATTATATTTTACATATATTTTTTTTTAATATAGAAAATTACAAAATAATAATGGAAAATTTCTATATATAAATTTAATAAAAATTAAATTGTAAAAAACTAACAAAAAATGTGACACAAAATTTTACTATAATACTATCGATTTAATTCAACCTAACAAAACATCTCAATTTTATTTTCAATGTAAAAATCTCGAAAGAGATTGTTTTAACTCGTATAGAAATAAATTCTGTTAGAAAATCTTCCAATAAAATAAAAAAAATAAAAAAAAAAAAGAACGAAGAAACTATTAAACGAAAAGAGAGAGAGAAAAAAAGAGAATAAACAAAAAAAGAGAAAAAAAAGGAAAGAGACAGATAGATAGATAGAATAATATAATCCACGTTTTCTCGAGAAAGTTTAACCAAAGAATTTTCTCTCTCAAAGAATAAACTTTAAAGAGAAAGAAAGAGAGAGAGAGAGAGAGAGAGACAGACAGACAGACAGCGAATGAGAGAGAGTGAGAGTAAGAGAAAAGGGATGATTCAAAGTTGTGTTCTCTTTCCTTCCTTCTTTACGCACTTTCCTTACACGAATATAGTTGAAAAAGGAAGAGATTGGCATATATATATACATAGTAGTGTACATATAAGTGTATGTGTAGGTGTAGATGGGTGTAGGCAGGGTAGATTCTAACATTGAGATCATTACTTTGACTATGCAACAGCAGCACTTGCTAGCAACGCTTTCAAGGGAGTGAAATAACTACTCTAAAGGGTACTTTCCTATCTCCCCCTCCCCCTCCTCCTCCTTCTCCTCCTCTTCCTCCCATTTTGATAGCTCGGCCTGAAACTAACGGTGAGTGCCTGGACTGAGAACATTACCATAACCTACCATTACTCGTTGCCACCGATGCTCATGTTAATATCTTTTCTCACTATCACTATCACTATCACTATCTTTCTCTCTCTTTCTCTTTTTAATACACACACGCACATATACATACTATGTGTATTCTTCTGTATATTCTATCTTTGTTTCTTTTTTTTCTTTTTATTTTTGTCGTTTTTTTCTTTTTTTAGCTTGAACGACTTGAGGTGCATCAACAACACCTGGATAAAGATTTTTTAATTTTTTTTTTTGTAAAACTGAGATATAATATTGCTAAGTATATCTCTGGAGAATTGTTGTTACTCGAAAAGAAAAAAAAAAAAAAAAGGTTTTTTTTTCCCATTTTTGGTTTTCTTTTGAAATATTTTACGAAAATAATGTCTTGTCTCACTTTTTGTTTCTTTTTTCTTTTTTTTTTTTACTTCCTATACATTTTATACTATTTTTTTTTCTTGTTGTTGTTCTTTAAGTTTGGCAGATACTTTTTGAACATTGGATAGGATAAGGGGGAAGAAAGAGAGAAAGAAAAGTTAGAAAGAAAGAGACTTTAGTGACGTCTTGTTGGTTTGAAGAAAGAAAAAGAAAGAATGAGAGAGAATTAGAGAGAAATTGAGAGAGAAAGAGAGAAAGAGAGAGAGAGAGAGAGAGAGAGAGAGAGAGAGAGAGAGAGAAAGAAAAAAAGGAATCAAGGAAAATACAACAGAAGGATGATCGAGATAACGACGTGGTATATCGAATACACAAATTACTTTTCCAATAGCAATATTTCTTTATATATCTACCGAGTACGTTTGATTTACATTCTGTCTACGTAGGAGATTGATTTGCAGCTACGTAAGAAAATCTAACAGATAAAGAAAGAAACAAAAAGTAAGACAGAAAAGAAAAACAGGTAAGATAGAAACAGAGAAAAAAGGGAGAATTAAAGGGTGGAAAAAGAATAAAAGAATAAAAGAATGAAAGGTAAAAGAGAGAAAGAGAGAGAGAAACAAAATGATGCAGTGAAACAAAGATTATGAGAGAAACAAAAATAAAATAGAAAGATAAACCATATATATATATATATATATATATATATATATATATATATATATATATATATATATATATATATATATATATATATATATAAAAGATAAGATTGTTAAAAGAGGTGGATAAATAAAATCATTAGTGAATTTTGAAATTAATTACTAAGATATTTTATATAACGTTGAAAACACGTATGCTCACATCAGAGTCTTGTAGAAGACAGAGAGTCTCACGGTCACGTGTTACTCACACACACACACACACATTCATCTACGCACTCATCAATATTTACGTATTGAACTTACTTGGTTTGAACTTGGCGAAATATTAAATAAATTTATCATATATATTCTAACAAAGATTCTAATATTTACAATATATTACAACAAAGATAATTAATCATATAAACGAATTATTATTTATCATACAATTTAAAAACCACCTCTAACAAAATTTTTACCTCGTCATATTTTTCCCCATTCCCATCCCTTTCTTATATATTTTTTTTTATTTTTTTTTAAAGAATATCTTCAAAATGTTTATCACGAAAATGAATACTACCTTGCCATTGTTATTTATTATCCTTATTTCTTTATTGTACGACGTTTCTCTCCTTTTTTCTTCCCTCTTCTCGTCCACCCACCACCCCATTACCTATTTCCGCTCTTCACTCTTATTCTTTCATTGTCACAGTTGTTGTGTCATTTATGTTTGAAAAGAATTCAAATAGCTTGACAGCCACTGAACGTTATATATTTAAATGCTTTCTGATGGAACTTCAAACTCAAGAAGAAAAAGAAGGGTAGTTATTTACACCCCTTACCACCATCATCCCCCTATCTCCTACACGATAAAATTGAGCATTTATTCCCCCCCCCTCTTAAGGATTTTTGTTATTAACAAATTTCCATTTTTTTTACGCTCGTTGTTGTAAATATTAATTATTATCTATTTAATAATAATAATTAATATCTATTAATTATTATTAACCAGTTAATCGGGGAAATCCCTTTTGAATTACGCACCTTTTCTTTTATTATTTATTTATTATTTATTATTATATTTATGCTTAAAATAATTAAAAAGACTATGAAATATATATATTTTTTTGTTTATTTAAATATAAAGTACAAAGGTTTGTACCTTTTACGTATTACTATCAAGTAATATGTTTGACGTATTTATTCGTCTCGCTTAATTAACAGGTTAAATGTTACCAAAAGTTGAGTAATTTGAATTCCATTTAAAATGTCATTGAACTATTGAAATTGATCGGATAATATATATATATATATATATATATATATATATATATATATATATATTTTATTTCCCTTAATCAAATTCATCTCAGACTAATTCGAATTTACGAGATCTCGGAAACGTCGATAGAGGAGAGGTTCTCTTCTGCTATTTGAATAATTTGTTGCATTAGAAAGAGACAGAAAGATAAACTTACTACGAGGAATCATATGAGAAAGTAGAAGAAGAAGAAGAAGAAGAAGAAGAAGAAGAAGAGTAAAGGGATGAGAAGTAGCATATACTGTAAGGGATGAAGGGAGGGTGTGTGTGTGTGTGTATGCAGTCAGTTAAATCATTCATAAAATTTTTTACGATGCCTGTAAACGAACCTACGTAAACCATACACACGTACGCCCACTTTCATACCGCCATTTTCTACTCGTACGATCTTCCTTTCCCTTAACTTCTTTTTTTTTCCTTTCCCTTTTCCTACCTTCAACCTCTCTCAACTTTCCCTCCCACTTTCCTTCTCTCTATTTTTTATCCCTCGAGCATTTTCACTGCTACTACTTTTTCTATGTATTCTCTTTTTTCTATATTCGTATTTGTATTTGCCCATCCACCCCCCCCCTATTCTCATCCCCATCCCTTTCATCAATGTTCTTCTTTTAACGAAACTAATCTTTGTTACTACCACGTGCACGTGTATTTATTTGTAATTCTTACGTTTGAAGAATTTTATCTTATCTTCGTATCGAATTGTTTTGATAAATTCTTGTTAATTTTGAATAAAAAAAAAAAAAATTTTTTTAAATGGGGGCTTTTTCATTTATTATGAAAGAATAAAGAATAAAGAGAATTGTGAGAGTGAGAGTGAGAGGAACGTTCATCATTGGACAACATTACAAGTGGGGATTCGAGTCCCGTCAAAATGATGGAGTGGCATACAGGGGTCATAGTAACTCTCTTAGTTTCAGTCAGTATAGTCAGTATAATCAGTCTTCCATTCTGTCTCAATCTCTCTCTCTCTTTCTCTCTCTCTCTTTCTCTCTTTTCTTTAGATATACAACCTTGTTCCTATATCCTTCTAGTTCTTCTTCGAACTTTTTGACGTAAACCACTCAGTTTTGTTTTTCAAGTAGCATCGTTTATATACCAACGATAGAAAAAAGAAAATGTGATCTCAATATAAAAAGAAAAAGGAAAAAAAAAATGAAAACAATGAAGACATCAAATGAAAGACAAATTATGAATTATTAGTAAAGTGAATTAAATTAAAAAAAAAAAAAATAAAATGAAAAAATGAACAAATTTTTAGCAGTGTGTTTAGAATCTAAATTTAAACAATTGTCATACATGTTTATTATGATTTATGAAAATCATATAAAATAATATAACATAAAATTAAATTAAATTAAATATAAAATAAAATAAAATATAATAAAATAAAATAAAATAAAATAAAATAAAATAAAATAAAATAAAATAAAATACAATTAAAATAAAAATTAAATTAAATTAAATAAAATGCAATTAAAATGAAAATAAAAATAAAAATAAAATAAAATAAATACATAATAATAAAAACCCTAATAATAACAATAAAAATGTAATCTACAAATACATTCAATAAAGACACTAAACAAAAAACAAAATTAAAAACAAAATAACATAATAATAAAAAATCGATGAACTAACAGGTACAGAAACCATCAGTTTACATTTTCATGATATTAGTATGGGTGATAACGTAAAGACTTTAACGTTCAAGCTACGATCGTCGTCAACAGCATCAACATCAGGCATCAAGTATCAAGCAGCAACACCAACAGCAACTGAGAGCTCAATAATAGTAGTAGTAGTAGCAGTAGTAGTAGTAGTAGTGGTAGTAGTAGTAGTAGTCTACGGGTGGTACTCGTGAGCTTAAATATTTCAGAGCTACGATGCACTACTGGATGTAGGTTTAACAATGGGCACATTGTTATTCGGACCTGTCGCACGTTAATGTTAGGAGGGGTCTGGATTCTAGCAAAAGCTGCCATAGTGGTGGCGTACCAAGAAGAAGGGTTGTTGCTGCTCGTGGCTACACGCATAAAGTAACCCTTCTCTGTCCCTTCATCCCCCCCCCCTCTTCACCCATTCCTCTTATCTCTTTACATATATATATGTATATGTGTTTCTGTCTCATTCTCTCACACTATTTTACTATGTTTTTCTTATTTTCTCAGTTTGAACCCTTCTGCTTCCCTCTAAAACGTAACCACTACCACCACTACCAGCACCACCTTCTTCCCTCGATGGTTATATGGACAAGATGGCGTAATATTTTTAATGGAGGGTGTCTTGGGTGATCTACGACACGCTGCATTGTTTCACCGACGACACATTGTTTTCTTCATCCTATCTCGACACTAGCTTCTTCTTCTTCTTCTTCTTCTTCTTATACTTATTCTTCCTTTTATCTTTACTCTTTTTTTTTTTTTTTATCTTACAACGTCCAACCTAGTCCTCTCACCCTCCCGCCCCTTTCCTGTTTCTTTTTTCTACTCTTTTCCTAATTTTTTTTTTCTTATACTTTTACTCTACAACCCTTCTTTCACCACTTCTTCTTCTTCTTCTTTTTCTTTTTTTTTTTTTTTAATTTTTTTTTGCCTTGCAGCATCCAATCCTTGCCTCATCTTCCTATTCTCCCTTCTCTTGTTTTCTTTAACTTGTTTTTTTTTATTTAAAATATATATTTTTTGTCTATCTTTTTCTTGAACCCTTGTTTTATTTTTCGTTGCTTCTTCTTGTTTTTAATATGCAATTTTTTGTTTATCTGTCTCTCTTTTTATCTTTAACTCTTCTTCCACTTCATCTTCTTCATTTTCTTTTTTCTGTATTTTTTTTCTTTAATCTTTTTTTTTTTTTTTTTGGGGGGGGGGGGAATAGGATGCTTCTACTTCGCTTAAGGCCATACTACAAACTTGAAGACGTTTTCTTGAGAGGAAGTAAGCGTTGCACCGTTTATCAGCGTAAAAGTTTAATACGAGGATGATATTCATCCGGTTTACCTTTTCATGTTCTTTTTTTTAGATTAGTCCACGCATTAGTAGGTAATATATTATACCATTTATTAATATTTACAGTAATGTAAATATTTTTATTTAAATAAAGAATACCAAAAAATTCTTTTCTATTTTTCATTGAAAAGAAGGAAATACGAAATTACATTCTGAATAATCTACTTACTACGTTTCTGCATAAATAAAAAAGAATCTTAAAAAAATTGCATTAAATGTAAATATTAATTGTTTAAAAATTGACAGTATAATTACTCATGTAATTTACTGTATATACGTACAAAAAATTAATGAATACATATATAGAAATTTGATGGTGAGCTTATTCGAAGATAATTTTCAAAACAAATTTTCCATTCGTTTAATCGTAGAATCTACGGGGAAAAAAATAGAAGATAAAAAAAGAGAGAGAGAGAGAGAGAGAGAGAGAGAGAAATGTACACATATGTTAGCCCATTGAAACGTTTCCCTTTTGCAATAACTTTTCTATGCATGTGGCCACTCGTAAAAAAAGGACTAACGAGTACGTTGAGTTTTAGCCTTTTTCACCCTTCTCTCTACAACCTAACCACCCCCACCCCCACCCCCATCCTCTTCTCTTTTCTAAACTCGCCATCACTTGACGAGCGTGTTCGCGCACACGAATGTGTCTTTAACGTGAAAGGAGAAAAAAGGAAAATAAAAAAGATAGAAAGAGAAAGAGAAAGAGAAAGAAAGAGAGATAATTATATATTTATAATTAATAATGAAATAAAAAATTACGAACACGAAATTGATGGATAAGAACGAATTTTTAATATAATTAATTAATTATATAACCAAACATAATGAATAAATTTATAAAATATGTAATATAAATCAAACAATGATTTATTCTGAATTTAAAAAAAGAATATAAGCAAATATTAATTATTTCAAATATTAAAAATTATTTTTTAATACTATTGCAAATAATATAAATTAAATAAATATATATATAACTGTATATATAATATATAATATTTAATTAATATTATTTGCTATAGTATTAAAAAATAATTTTTAATATTTGAAATAATTATAATAATTAAATTATAATAAAATTAATTATAAATAAAAATATTACAATTAAAAATAAAATTTAATATTGATATATATATTTTCACGTAAGTAAAATAAAATAAAATTATATAACAAATAAAATAAGAAATAAAATTGCAAAATGTATATAATATATAAAATGTATATAAAAAAAGGCGATATATTCTAAATTATTTAAAAATAATTTTTTAAAACTATTGCAAATAATATAATTTAAATATAAATAGATATTTTTGTATTATCACGTAATTATAATAAAATAAAATTACTTCTCGAATATTTGGAACTTAAAAATACCTGAAAATAAAATATTTGAAGTTATTAAATAAATTTTTCTATCATATTACGAATAAAATAAAAAATTATTACTTAATTTATTATAATATAATATAATAAAATATATATTTCTTTTAAAGAATTTTACAGAGCTTTTTATTAGTACAAAATCCAAAAGATCCCATTGTACGCGCTCACGGGTTTTTGTAATAAAAAGTAAGAAGCAAAAGAAAAAGTAAAAAAAAAAAAAAAAAAAACAAAGTAGAAAAAAAAAGACATAAAATAAAAGAAAAGAAGAGAGCTGCTTTAATCCTGGGATTTCGCGAAAAGAAAAAAAAGTAAGAGGAAGAAGAAGAAGAAGTCTCTGATTTACACTGCGGCAAATATGAAAAAAAGATGATGGGCAAAAAAAAAATAATAATAATAATAAAAGAAACAACAAACAAAAAGAAAAAAAAAGGAGAAAGAAAAAGTGTGATAGAAAGAGGAAAGATTTGAAAGAAAAAATAATAAAATTAAAATTAAATAAAATAAAATGGTAAAAAAAAAAAAAAAAGAAAAGAAACGAAGTGAAAGATAAGAAAAGGGAAGGGGTAAGAACTTAGGGGTTGGAGGATAATTTTCTTGTGCTTTTATGTGGATATTAATTATTAAGTACACAAAAAGAAAAATAGAAAAAGAGAAAGAGAGTAAAAAAAGAAGAAGAAGAGGAAGAGGAAGAGGAAGAAGAGGAAGAAGAACAATAGCCAAATTACAGTACACTTCCTGAATTTATATGGGACGTTTATATATGCAAGCAGCCATTTTAGAAAAGCTTGGCTCATCTTCTTCTTCTCTCGTAGTTTGTATGGTTCAACATGCTGCTGCTTTGCTGTTGCTCTGCTCTTTCGTGATACTAAACGAGAGAAAAGTCGAGCATGATTTTTCTTCTTTTTTACTTTTTCTATTTTTTCTAATTTTTTTTTTTTTTCACCTTGTACCACGTCGTTTACTATGAATACGCGTTTGTTGACTGTGTGTTGCATTTTACTTGTTGTGTGTGTGAGATACGTTGTTGGATATACTATTACTATACCTCGTTACATCTTACTTTTTTTTCTTTTTACGACACGATAACTGGTTACGTTAAATAATTTTCTTTTTGTTTTCTTTTATCTTTTCTTTGTTTTTTTTTTTTTTTTTTTTTAATGTCTCGTAAGATTAGGTTAACGAAATAAATATGACTTTTTATGTTTAACTACAATCTTAGAATACATGTATGTATATATAGTGAATCTGAAATGTTCAATATGAAATCAAATGTCGTAAAATTGTAGTTTATTAACTAATTTTGTTATATTTATAATATAATAGAGAATAAATTTGTATGTTTAGAAACTATTTAAAATCTGAATAAAAAAAAAAAAAAGGAATAATAAAATAAATGAAATAAAGTGTACCTCATCAAGATGATAAATTAATTTGTTACAAAAAAAAAAAAAAAAAAGAATAAAAAGAAAAACTTTAAGCTACATTATGCTGAAAGTAAATGAAAAACATTATAAAGAAATACATGGAAGATTATGAACAGGAAAATATAATATTTAAAATATAAAAATAATCGTGTGTGTGTGTGTGTGTATAATCAAAAAGTGTGAATATAATTAAGTTTTCAAAAACGTTTTAATAACTAAAAATACTTAAATAAATAAATAAATAAATAAATAAATAAATAAATAAATAAATAAAATAATAAAATAATAAAATAGAAATACGTAATATTTCTGTAAAATTTTCACATCAAGAAATCAAGAAATTAATATAAATTTTTAAACGTCTTAATAACTAACTAAATAAATTAATTATTAATAAAATAATAAAATGATAAAATAGAAATACAGAATATTTCTTTAAAATTTCCATGTATGAAATTCTATTTAATAATTTTGATTTTCTAAGACCATAGAAACTGTACTTCTGAAACAACTAAGAAGTAATAGTAATATTAATAGTACTAGTAGTAGTAGTAGTAGTAGTAGTAGTAGTAGTAGTAGTAGTAGTAGTAGTAGTAGTAGTAGAAGAAGAAGAAGAAGAAGAAGAAGAAGAAGAAGAAGAAGAAGAAGAAGAAGAAGAATAAGTAATATTGATAAAGTTGCAAAGGGGGATGATGATGGTGGTGGTGGTGTGGGTCAACTTTAACGATTCGCAGACGACTAGGGTAATATGTCGGTTAAGTAAAAGGTGCACGCGTTCGTTTAATAAAGACGACAACGAAGTAAAGTAGTAGTGGTGGTGGTGGTGGTGGTGGTTGGGTTGTGTACGTTGGTGTTAGTGTGCGCACAGAGCATTGTTTAGTAATTAATTTAGAACGGAGCTTACCGTGCTTTGCAAGCTCTATCGACCCTATTTCCCCACCTCCCTCCCGTCAACCTCACCATAACCACCACCATCACCACCAACCACGAATTGGTACACCTTTTATCTGACTACACACGCTCGTTAGAATTTTTTCATTCTTTTTTTGTCTCTCTCTTTCTTTCTTTCTTTCTTTCTTTCTTTCTCTTTGATTCGTCATTCGCGTAAAACTATTTTTCTCTTTCTCTCTTCTCTTCCCTTTTTTTTTTTTTTTCGAAAGCTTGTTCTAAAGAACCATAAAAAAGCTTTGTGTATGTGTGGAAGGGGGAAAGAAACCTATACAACGGATTTTATAAAGGAATTTAAAGTAATTTTTTTTTTTTTTTTTTTTTTTTTTATTCAAAAACGCGTTCTGTTAAATCAACTTAATATAAAACTATTGTTCATTAAGGTTCTTTTTTGTTTTATCAAAAATTGACATTTATGAAATGGGTATTGAAAAATACAAAAGTTAATAGTTAAACCATCGTTCTTATTTCTTTCAAATTTTTTACATTTCGTAGAAAATAGATAGGAAAATTTTATAATATATTTATAAATATAATAATAATAATATTAATAATAATAATAATAATCACGACTATATTGCATATAATTCTAAAAACAAGTTGATATAAAATAAAATAAAATACAATATGATACAATAATATTTTTTTGATTCTAATAAAAAATATTTAGAAATTGTGATTTTCTTATCCCAAAAATAAAAACTAAATAATAATAATAAAAAAAAAAAATATTAAAAAAATGGTAATACTTCGAACAAGTCAAACGAAAGATACCGAATTTTCTCGAGTTTCATTCACCCCTACATTTACACACATACATTCATATATAAAAGAACCGTTTTACACTTACACATATACCATCAAACCTTATATATATATATATATATATAACCACATTGGTATCTAACCATATATACACACATATATACATAAAACTGGAAGGAACATCTAAAAAGTAACAGCTTGTACCTTACACACGTACCAATACTAAGAAAATATATAAGTGTAAGTGTGAGAAGAGAGAGAGAGAGAGAGAGAGGCTTTCACGGCGATTGCTTTTTCGGCGTCGTTTGTCAGTCGCGATGCGAGCAGGGTGAAAAATCATTTGACCGTGGTGAATTCGTACCCGTAGGAAGAAGCTTTTTCTCTTATACCATCCCTTCAGAATCTTTTGAAGAAGTGCAACACACCCACCCCCTACTCTTCTTCTTCTTTCTACTACATTTCCTTCCCCTTTTTCCACACCCCCACTCCTATTAAACCTTATATCCCAGTCTCACCTCCCACCCACTTTTCTAACCCTTTTTTTTTACACATAGAATAACCGCGAACGAAAAATACTTGAAATTCTTGGGGTTGATTTGCAGTTGACACTACATTACGTATCTACACACAAAAAATCACTCATCCTTACACAAATATATTTATTTATTTATATGTGTGTGTATATATATATATAAAATCTTTTATCTTTATTCGATCATCGAAAAAAAAAAAAAAGAAAATATCAAAATTTACGTTGGGGCAATTTTTTAACCTGTACGAAATAAAATTGAGATAAATGAGAACATGGAAAGAGTATACGTGAGTATGTGTATATGTTACACATGTGTGTTTGTGTATGAAAGTGAGAGACGGATATGTTGGTTGGAAAGAAAATGGGCGCACATATGTATCAGGAACGTGAAAAGAATCTATTTGATGAAATATTCCACCCATGGGGGATGAGGATATGGTGGTGGGGGATATGAGAGATAGAAGGGCCCAAGGAAAATCTTTGAATTTAAGACTCGATTTAAGATAGCTTCTCCTCTTCCGGCCATTAAGCAAGGAAAGCTTTGCTAGATTATTTACGTCCTATGAGAGAGAGTGTGTGTAAAAGAGAGAGAGAGAGAGAGAGAGAGAGATAATATATGTAAGAAGGATAGAGAAAGAGAGAATATTCTCCCTAAGGAATCGGTGTCCGTTTCAAGGAAGTTGTATAACCACCACACACGAGGGAAGTATGGTAGTTTGGTAACTCTCGAGACTTGTCGGAGAAACTGACAATGTCTCAAGGAAATTTGAAACTTTAACATCTATCTAAAAGCTTCTTAATGATAATGATGATGATAATGATGATCGTAATGATGGTTGTTTACATTAAATATATATGAAAAGAAAAAGTGAAATTATATTATTTATAAATCAAATATTTTATGATAGTTTTATGTACTTGAAATTATCAACTATTTGTTAGGAAGTTTGTTTAATTATTGCCAGGATTTATTTATCGAATAAATATATATATATATATATATAAATTATTTTGTAATGAAAAAGAAGTAGTATATCAAAAAATAAATATCTCAAATTAATAATTAATATAACATCTAACTTTTCCAAGTGTTAAATATTATTAATGCTATAATAAATATTAATTATCAAATTAAATTAAATTAATATAAAAAATCAATGATTCTACGATATATTAATATTGATAATTATGAAATAATAAATATATAAAATATCATTTACATTATTATAATAGTATATCAAAATAAAATATTTGAAATTTTGATATATCCTAAATTTTAATTTATTTCATTTCAATTTTTACAAAGTATCTAATAAATTTTTGTTTACTAAAGTATTTTATAATTTTATAGTAATGTTATAAGTTTAAATTTATAAATTATAATAATATAATTATAAATTTTCTTATAATTTATTTTAATAATTTTAATAAACAAAATAAAACTAATTCCAAGAAATATACATACACCCGTATACACTCCCATATATACATATATAGATAAATTGACGTCCTATAATATATACATATATATATATACTACTCTATCCCTTTCCCTTAGATTCTGAAGCTCGTTGTCGTTGCCGCAGGGATCGTTCATAAATCATGAGAACGTTAATTATAAGGTAACGCGCAGACATGGATGTTTGGATTAACTTGCCGCCTAGAGCCAAATATGGCTGACAACATCGCGTACGAAATACGTATGACACACAACGTTAGAATGTTAAAACGACGGCCTCGAATAACGAAGAATTTCCCATCTGTCGATATAATAATCTCTATCATACTATAATATCACATATAATATATATATATATATATATATATATATATATATATATATATATATATATATATATTAGTAAGAGGAAGTGTGTGCTTGTGATGGCACAGCTGAACATATATATTAGTAAGATTCACCTATTGAAGGTACCTACAAATTTTCCCCAATTGTTTCTATTCATTCATAATTTAATTAAATCATGTCATTTCTTCTAAATAATATTTTGATAATTATAAAAAAATAAAAAGATTAAAAAAAGTATACTTACTTTGGATGCGTGGCCTTCATCATTTGTAGGGCTACTGACCGCGTTGTTGCTGTGTGCCTGATCCGTTTTTAATTCACGATGATTGCTGAATTGAACATAAACTGCTCTGCCCCTAAGTTGTGCTATGCACGAGGCATAATACGTAACCATTGTGGCAGCAGCATTTTCATCGGCCATTTCAAGGAATGCCTGTAACAAAAAATATAAACAATCAATATTCATTATTTATTTTAAATACAATCATTTGACTAACACGAATTAGAAAAACTATGTTCAAAGTTTTCAATCAAAACTTTTGCTAAACAAATTGAAAACCGAACAAAATAATCATCATTATTATTATATTTTTATTTATTATTATATACACATTTTATTATTTATTATATGCAATTATATTTACTTGTTAAATAATAAAAATCAATTTTCTCTAAATGTAAGAAATAAAACAACGTTCAAAGTTTTGCACCAAAACTTTTGCTAAACAAATTAAATCAAACAAAATTATTATTATTATTATTATTATTAGTACATATATTTGTTTATTATTACATACAATTAAATTTACTTGTAATATAATAAAAATCAATTTTCTCTAAATGCAAGAAATAAAACAACGTTCAAAGTTTTGCACCAAAACTTTTGCTAAACAAATTAAATCAAACAAAATTATTATTATTATTATTATATACAACTATATGTATAAATTAAACGTATATACACATATGTATGTATATATGTGTGTTAATAAAATACTCCCAATGGGGTATTTAGTTACCCCTAAAATCAAATAAAAAAAAAAAAAATAAAAAGTTCGCCAATATATACTCTGTATCCAAATAGAAAGAGAGAAAGAAACAGTATGAGGAAAAGGGTTGGAAAAACTGGGTGGGGATTTTAAGGGGTGGTAGAGAAAGAGAGAGAAATTGAAGGTCCGAACTTCGACGTTAATGGATTTATACGCAACATGACGCTAATTTGGGCACGGCTTTTAGTCTAATTTACGTTCGAAGCGACTGAAAACATCGTAAATAAAACCATCGATGGAAAAAAAAAAAAATAGCGAATGTGATTACACTCTGATTACTACTTCTCTCTTTCTCTCTCTCCCTCTCTTTCTATTTTTATTTTTTATACTATTTTTTATTCTCGTTTTTTTTTTTTTTTTTTTTTATTAGAATTATTTACATATCGAATGATAAAATTTTCAAAAGGAATATATGAGAGAAATATTAACTCTCTTGAAAATACTCGCGTTACCATTCTCGTTGATATTTATTAATGTATCCGTGTATGTAAATGCACACTACTCGTGTGTGTGTGTGTAGCGTGTGTAATATATATATTCCTATATATACTTTATTTTTTTATTCGTTTACATTTACTATATTTACTCGTGTGTGTGTGTGTAATACATATATATGTGTGTATGTTCTATGTATGCATGCATGAGTAGGTGGATTTGTATTTGATAGTAAAGCAACATTTTTAGTATTTTGTATTTCGGTGTTTTACATTTTCATGTTGTTTTATTATTATTATTATTATTACTTCGTATTTTGTACTTTTTATCTCTCTTTCTCTCTCTCTCTCTCTCTTTCTCCCTCTCCATTTGACTGCAATCGAACGGAAACAGAAACGACGAAGGTAACGTAAACTAGGAAGGGTTGGGTGGGCTGGGTATAAGGGGTAAAGGGAAAAAACCGGAAGTCACTAAAACGTAACTCGAGTCACGTCTCGAAGCTTATCTATCCGTTTTCGTTCCAACCGAACCAACTCACCCTCTTCCACCCCCATCCGAGACACGAACGTTAAACTTTTGCTTTTGAAAAGAGAAAGAGCGAGAGAGAGAGAAAGAGAGAAAGAGAGAGAATACGATAGGCCGTTTGGTGATCGTTGTTTCAACAGTGGTTGGTTGTTTCTCCGGTCGTTTCGACCAACGATAACGAGCAGACTTTCCTGCTGCTGTTCCCTTTTCAGTTTACCCGAATGTTCTCTTCTAACACACCCCATTCCACCCCCTTACCTGACTCTCTCTTTCTCTCTCTTTCTTTTTTTTTTCTTTTATAGATTTCGATCGTTTCTTTAAGGGCTCTTGAGAAAAACACTTTTCCGTTTTGCCTTTTAACTAAGAAACGAAATTTCATTATTCCTTATCTTCTTTTATTAAAATGATCGCAATGATGAATTCAAAACAAAGAGTGAGAGAGAGAGAGAGAGAGAGAGAGAGAGAGAGAGAGAGGAATGTGAATAATATTTAAAATTAATTTGATGGTAATTATTCTTTAAGGAAAATAAGATATTTTTGATAAATAATATCTTTAGTAAAATTTAAGTAAAGAATTAAATAATCTATAATTGTATTTAATTATTTTCGAAAAAAAAAAAAATAATTGTAAATATTATTTAGTTTTACGATTATTACAATTTCGTAATTAATAACTTTGTTCTATTAATAATAATTTGTACAATAAATGTAGAAATAATGTATTAGAATAATTTGATTTTTTTTTTCAACAAAGTTGCTAAAGTTGCAAAGATGCAAATATAATTTAATGAAATATCAAAACTTTTGCAAAATATTTCTACACCGTGTAATTTCACGCAATGCAAAGGAAAAAAAAAGAAAAAAGAAAAAAGAAAAAAAGATTAAACTATTAAAAAAGGAATTTTTTTTCAGAATAAAAATTGTTTGAAAAAATATACAATAAATACTTAAATAAATAATTATCTCAATATAAGGCATCATTATCTGTATCGATTTTGTATCAGGATTATCCTATATCAAAGTGTTATTTATATCTATACACGTTTAATACAACGCGAATGCAACCGTCATCCTTCTATCGTGAAATCTATCAAAATAGATATACATAGATATACAGGTAGATATACAGGTAGATATAGATAGATATTAATCGATAACTCATCGATTGAAACGTAGAAGAATATTCAATACCTTATACAGTAGATCGTCTATGTTTGTATTTCTCTCCTTACCGATACTAAACGTTTCTACGTAAACAAGCTTTATACCTAGGACGACTATCGAGTGGGTGGTGGTTGTTGGTGGTAGTGGTGACGGTTGTTGGGTTGCTTGGTACATCAATTCAGTACGGATTTAACAGTTTATTACTTTGCTGAATCGAGATCATATCAAAATATAGATAGTATCGATACTATATTCTTTTCATATCTAGAATATATCTAAAATCGTAAGTGAAAACGATTTCTTGTTTCTTAGTGTGCGATTATCAGACAATGTTTGTAATTTTAATTTATGATGAAGAAGAAGAAGGAGTATAAGTAGAAGAAAATATTCAGATTAAATCATATCAGAACAATAAAGTAAAAGAAAAGAATAAAATATGAAAATAAAATATAACAACTGTACAACAAAATTAATTAACAAATTCAAACTGTAAGAGAAAGAACTCATGAGTCGTTATTAAACAATGTTTATAATGTTACTTCATGAAGAAGAAGAAGAAAAAACAGTAAAAGCAAAGAAATCAGATCAGATCAGATCTTTCACTTCACTTCAAAGAAAAGAAAATAAAATGCAACATAAAATAACAAAAAACAAATTTACAAATTCAAACTGTAGGAGAGAGAAATTCGTGATTCGTTTCGTTACGGTTCGTGAATCACAGGAAAAATCATTTTTATCAACCAACCAACCGAACAACCAACCAACCAACCAACCAACCAACCAACTAACCAACCAACCAACGCCAGCCAAGCCCGGTAGCTTCGTTACTCGAAATTCGAATTTCACAGAACGAAACGGAGAAAGAAAGGAAAAAAAAAAAGAGGAAAGGGATGGAAGAGATAGAGATAGAGAAAAATGGGAGGGTTGGGGGGGGTGGGAAGAGTTGCAGTAGGAGGAGGAGGAGGAGGAGGAGGAGGAAGCAGTAGCAGCAGTAGTATGGCGAGAGAAATATGCAGTTTGTTCGCGGAAATCGAGTTTGACAGGACGAACGATCATTCATTCGCATTTCCATGGAGGTCATCATTGTGCAGTAGTCCGAGCAAGCGCACGCGCGTGCATTAGATCGACGGAAACCCACCTGGACAGGTGTGCAACTCGTTGTACCCACCTCCTATATATATATATCACATCATAATCACCCTATACTCCCATCAGCTCTCACTCTCTTCATCTCGGCCCGGTAAAACGAACTAAATAGAAAGAGAGAGAAAAACACGTACAGAAATATGAGAATCCTATGCAAGAGAAAGAGAGAGAGAGAGAGAGATAGTAAAAAAAAAGTAAATAGAAAGAGATAAACGTATAGATATGAAAACTCCTATGAGAGAGAAACCTATATAAAGATATGGGTGTCCTCTTCTGAAGAAAAATAGAAAAAATAAATGTGCATGTGCATGTGTCTGTCTGTGTCTCTCTGTGTGTGGGAGGAATACAGATATGAAATGTCTGTGAGAGAGGAAAAAAAAAAAGAAATATTTATATGTATATGTGCGTATGCGACTCTTCTTGTGTATGTATGTATGTATGTGAAATTGAGGGTGTTGGTGTTGGGTAGTACTACGTGGCGTGCAGCAGCAGAAGCAGAAGCAGAAGCAGCAGCAGGTACGATGAGAGGATAGGGGGTAGAGGGTAGGGCACACAAACGCGAATAATATCGTAACCGGACGAGCCATCCTGGATTTAGCCGCGTTAACTCCGTTTCCCGCTCTAATGACGTATAGACCCCGAGCAATTGGGTTTTCGTCCAAATGGAGCGAAATTCGCTGCCTGGATTTGAGCCTAGGACAATCTACCCTTGTCCTCTCTAAACCTCTCTTCTCATCTTCCTTTACCACCCTCTTTATATATATATATATATATTTCTTTCTCTCATTTGTACTCACACTTTTCTCAGTTATATTTATAATATAGCAATTATTTTTTTTATCCTATGTCATGTTGCTTGAAAAAATTAGAAGAGAGTTGATCATTAGAAAAAAAAAAAAGCAATATTGTAAGATTGTATTGTTAGATTGAAGTTATAGTGCATTTTTTCATTTATTATTGAATAATAAAATATTAAATAATAATTGTACAATTAATATTGTTCAAAAAAATAAGAAGAGGGTGGATTGTTAGAAAAAAGAAACTACATTATAAAATTGTATTATTAAATTTAAGATATAGTGATTTTTTTTTTTGAATTTAATTATTGTCTTCTATTTGTTTTTAATTTATTATATATTATTTTTATTATTATTTATTATATATTATTTTTTTATTATATATATGTATGTATAAAATTAAGCTGCTTTGATTTTAAAATTTGGAAGCATATTACGGTATTCTGCATTGCTTTAAAATAAAAGACAGAACGTTTGTTGGATCGTGAAAAATTATAAGATTATATCGTTGTTATTATTATTATTATTATATCGAAATTAATAAATAATTAAATAAATAAGTAAGGTTGAATTTAAAAGCTCATCCACTTTTTCTCTCACATTTACTTTTTTTCACGTAATATTATCGTATTATAAAAATAAAAAATAGGAAATGATCGAGAGAAACCGAATATAACAGGGTTGCATTGTTATTAAAACGTTTTCTCTTCTTTTTATTTTATTTTATTTTATTTTTTTTTTAGAGTTAGAAATGAGTTCCATTAAATTAATGTC